>NC_063162.1:6719783-6959783 GCF_023159225.1 Perognathus longimembris pacificus | reverse complement strand
TCAAGGCTAGCACTCTGCCACTTGAGCCACAGCGCCCCTTCTGGCCATTTTCTATATATGTGGTACTAGGGAATGGAACCCAGGGCCTCATGTATACCGGGCAAGCACTCTTGCCACTAGGCCATATTCCCAGCCCCATACTGCCAGGGTTTGGAAACACACAAGGTCTCGTGTTCTGTCTGTGCTAACCTGTCCTACATGGCATCCATCCTTCATTTTTTCCTTTCCTTTCGTTTCCTTTCATTTCTTTTCCCTCCTTCTCTTTTAAAATCTCTCTCCTTTCTCTCTCTTTCCCTCCCTTCTTCTCTCCTTCAGTCCTTCGTTTCTTAATCCTTTCATTCTAGGATGCCCAACAGGCTGATGCCTCTCTCTCTAGTACCTCCCACCTGCACCTTCACATGGGAAATCTTATAACTGCTTTTGCACTCTATTTACACAATTGACAGGTAGTGACTGTGGGTGTCACATGAATGTCTGATTCGGAGGCTGTCTCTCTATTGGTTTGGCTGGACCAATCAGAATCTGTGTCTCAGGTGTGTGGTATTGGGCTATGGCTTCAGTCACTTCAGAATTGTAAGGAGATGGAGAAGGTTTCCCTTGTTTGTTCAGAAAACAGGGGCATCCAGGGTGTACCTAGAACAAACACTGTCCCTGACAATAGAGAACTGACTAAGAGGCCGAGGGCCCCAAAATGGAGAAGGCCTTCTTTCTTGACCCCAGGTCATCATGAGGAAGACATGTTTTTGCCCCCTAGAGTCTGGGATTTCCCCGTATTCTAACAAATCCTCTGCTATTTAAGTGCTGGGAGTGGGCTTTGCTCCTGGCAGCAAAACCATCTCCTCTCCGAGAGGGTTGGTTTTGTTTGTAGTACTGACATTGCCTGGGGTGGGAGGTGTGAATTTGAGAAGTGGGGTAAGGAACAAAGGAGGAAGGAAGGGAAAGTTGCCGTCTATTCTCCCGTGGACACCTCTGAAGAGGTATTTGTCATGTCCCTGAGGCAGAATGCATTCTTCTCTTGAAAACAAGAGTTTCTCTTGGGACAGTGTGGTTATTTTTTGTTTATGGACCTACGGGGGGGGGGGGGGATTGTAAATTCAGCAAAATTTGTCCTCAAGTCTCTCCAGTTCAGTCTTCTCTGGCACCCACTCTTGGATCACACCCCTCCCAGCAGTGGTAGGTGTCATGAGCTGACCGCTACCCCTCCAAATTCATGCCCACTGGGATGCATTTGGTTAAGATGAGGTCACAGCGAAGTAAGGTGGTCCTAAACCCAGTGACGGGCATCCTTGTTAGAAAGAGGAGAGGGCATGAAGATACCATGTAGGAAAGGCAGCCTGCTGACCGTGGATTCTTATTTGAGTAAGGCGATAATGAGCCAAGAGATACCAACAATGGTCAGTAAGCACCAGAACTGCAGAAAGAGGCATCAAACACTCCCTGCCGGATTCTCCCTATTCAACCGAGCACCTTGATCTCAGGTTTGGGATCTCTTGAGAAGTGGAAATCGTTGCCTGTTGTCCGTGCCACCCATTGGCGTTCATTTGTTACGAATGTTATAACAGCCTCAGGAAGCTAACCTAGTAGGGGAGAGGGCTGAATATCTTCCTGGAATGTCGGCATTTCTTAGGAAACAAGAAGAGAGGAGAGCTGAGTTTTCTACCGAAGTATGACTTGTCGACATTGGCAATTTGAGCTCTACTGGGGGGGCTATTTTGGAGCAAGTGTAATCAAAATAGAAACAAGCACTGCCTGTTCTAGTTTCACTTATTCACACTTTTGGCAGAAGGAAGCTTAGGCTCATTGGGTGCTCCCTGCGTGCCAGGGAGTGTGATAAGTACTTTCACACTCATGTTTCATTTAATGCTCTCAACTGTCTTGAGGCGACATTGTACCCATTGCGCTGATCAGGAAACGGAGGCACTGAAAGCTCGAACAACTGGCCATCGAGAACAGTAGTGGCAGGACTATAGTTTTGGGACCCTCTAAAGTCCAGACCATTTCTATCCCATCACGTTGTCCTTAGAGAAAAGCATTGATTTTAATTTAAGGAGAAAATGGCCTGGTTAGATGTGACCAGAGTCTTGGATGTGAAGCTTGAATCAGTCACCCGTGGGGTTGCGGCTGGGCCCTTTCCTCCCCTCCCTGAGGGGTTCTTACGTCTGAATACAGTAATGCGGACCTCCTGGGGGGTCAGCCTCAGGAAGGCTTCCTGGGGGATTAGTCCAGTGTCACTCTGGAGCAATGACTTGAGAGGGAGATGGTAACCTTCCTCGGGAATGGGTATCTGGCAATGAAGCCCCTGGAGGTAGATCTCAGGGGGATGGAGGGTGAGTGGAAATAGCAATCCTTCTCCCTTGCATTTCTTCTTCTTCTTTTTTTTTTTTTTTTTTTTTTTGGCCAGTCCTGGGCCTTGGACTCAGGGCCTGAGCACTGTCCCTGGCTTCTTTTTGCTCAAGGCTAGCACTCTGCCACTTGAGCCACAGCGCCACTTCTGGCCGTTTTCTGTATACGTGGTGCTGGGGAATTGAACCCAGGGCCTCATGTATAGGAGGCAAGCACTCTTGCCACTAGGCCATATCCCCAGCCCCCCACCCTTGCATTTCTTTCCAGCATGCCAGCCTCCACTCCCACCCCGCCACCTACATAGGTCTTCTAATTTGATATTTACAACCTCGCTGGGTGGTGTCATTATCCCCACTGAACAAATAAATCATTGCAAAATCTGAAGATCAGAGAGGTTGAGGACCTTGTCCAGATTATACAGCCCCAAGTCTATTTTTTCATAGGATACTTCACTGCCTGAGGAAAATCAAATGATTTCTCTTATTAAGACTTTCTGCCTCAACAAAAGTCTGAAAGGTGAAAAATAACCCATTATATATATATAAAAAGACTACAGTTCAGGAGCCATTGATGTTGGCTGTTCAAACCCTTCTTTGTACTCCACCACTATCTCAGCCAGAGGTAAGAGCCTGGCCAATCAGAGAGTGGCAATTGCTTAGCCACTGTGATTGGTTTAGGGGAGATCACATGGCCCAAACTGGGCCAATCACAGCTCAGAAAAACTTTTTAGAAAAATACAAGGGTAAATGGGGATTGGTTCTTGCTAATCTAGACAGCAAAACAAATCTCAGAGCAAGAATCTAGATGAGGAAGAGGTGATAGAAGTTCTCATCCTGGATACATCTTATAACTGAAGACACAATATCTGCATCCTACCTGTTATCAAAGCAAATATATATGTATATATATATAATATATTATATATATAATAATTATCTTAAATAGGTTTCAGTTGAATTTCTGGGAGGATTGCAGTGAATTCAGAAATTTATCACAGTACTAAATCAGTTGTTAGCTGAAATAGACTGAGACTCCAGAAATGAGTCAGGGTCCTGCAAACAAGCTGTTTTCACAATCATGAAAAGAGTTGGAAGCCGTTCAGGTGAATGATAGTGTAGCGCTAAAGGGAAGAATGGTACCATGTTGTTTCTCTACCATCGCTGTTCTCAGAGGGCAGAGATTCTAGCAACTCCTGTGTGTGGTTTTCAGGTCATATATGCCATGAATTTCAAGTCAGTCGAAAGAGAGAGACTGTGAATAGAGCAGGAGTAAACGTTAGGGACCAAGCCTGTAGTTTACAGATATTAAGGAGTAGCATGGCTCAAGTAGTAGCGAGGAGAGATGGGAAACATAGTTTTGCTAGGACTCAGGATGAGAAGATACACCAGCTGGTGTTGATGACTATCTGTCAGCGTCTGCCAGATGAGGTAAACATCTTCAAATCTTATTAACTCCCTCTAAGTCACGGCCCTTACAGCCCACTTCCAAGAAGCACCTGTCCTTTGGGAACAGGCTGAAGGCCACTGGAAGAAAGAAGGCCAATGGTACCTCCCATGAGAACCTCAGAAGAGAGCATTTCCAGGGGAGCTCCCTCCAGAGCCTTCTGCTTCTAGTACATTCTCATGCAGTCCATGAATGGTCTAGTTCCCAGATGCCTTTCTGGAGAGATATGACTCCTCGGGAATACCCTACAGTCCTCCTTGCTGGCCCAAGCTTCCAGAATATTACTCTGTTGGAGCCCCCAGGAAAGAGATGGCATGGGGGTTTCCAGCCTGACCTGCTTCAGCTCCCTCCCACCGCAGAGCCTTGGCTCAGCCATCGGTATGAAACAACATACACCGTTGGCCGTCTCCAAGAGAACAGCTGGGCTCTGCATACTGAATTCCACGGCTGATTCCTAGGCACCTACAGTAGTCTCCCTGAGTCTTGGGAGAGGTCAAGGTCACAGCCTCCTCCTTTGGGTTACTTAGAGAGCTCTGAATGTTCAGTGTCTGGACCATGAGCTATGGGCAAAGCTTATCATCGTTTCTTTTGTCCTTTTGTATCTGTACCGGGGCTTGAACTGAGAGCCTGGACTCCGTCCCTTCGCCTTTCCATGCGAGGCCAGTGCACTATCACAGCTCTACTTCCAGCGTGTTGGTGATTCAATGCAGATAAGAATCTCACAGACTTTCCTGACTTGGCTGGCTTTGAACTGTGATCCTCAGATCTCAGCCTCCTGAGTAGCCTCTTGATCCACCAGAGCCGGCTCTGCTGCCGTGTCTTCGCCCTAAGGACTCTTCAACTTCCAACTGGGCCAGGCCATTTTGATTGAGCTCTTTGTAGTCAACAAGGAAGATCAGTACTGATGAGGCCTGTCCTTTGCTCCTACCCAGGCATGAGCCTGGGATCTCTCTACTCCTAAGCCACAGGAAGCAGATCGCTACAATATGCTGCTGTTAAGAGCAGCTGGCTGTAGCAACCTCCCCAGAAAGAGCCCTGGATACTGGAGTCTTATGGCTTATCTCCCGGCCTGGTATTCTGCTTTTTCAGCACCCTCTTGCTTGATTAAATATCTGCATCATTAATTATTACAATTTATTAAATCTGAGGAAATAAAATCTCAGAGTTCCCTTCAGTACCACCCCACTCCCCCACCAAAATGGAGTATCTTATTTTGCTAACTGCTTAGACATAAAACTCCCACAGAAAAAAAAAATTGTCCCCACAGCTCATATTTTTCATCATTTGGTCATTAAATAGTGATGGATATAAACCTATAAAGAACCTAAACTGAACCTTTTAACAATCCATGAGCAATACTATCATTTCTTTAATAGAACCTGCTGACCGTGCCTTGCGCAGACACCATTTGTCATTTTCAGCACGCAATAATCAATAAGTTGGCTTGAAAATAAATAATATAACAGACACAATATATTATCTTTCAGACTAGCCTTAGACTAACCATAAAATGGGACCAGAACAAGCGAAGAAACTTTTACATAAATGTTAAAAAGTTATGAACATCACAGTTGGGCCTAATACCTGACTTAGAGCCTCTCCATCTGTCCCTAGCTTGTGCCCCTGGCTTCCTGTTTCCTGCACCCTGGGGGAGGGGGCGTGGACAATGCTGGGGCCAGGCAACAGGGACAGATAAAACAGAGTATTCCCAAGGGTATTCTATGCATCCCAGATCAGAGCTTCAAACAGAAAAGGCCTGATTCCCTTACTTCCAGGGTGGCAAGGAGACTGTTTTCTTAGCACCAAGAGGGAGCCTTGGTCCAGATTCGGCCTCAGAGATTTGTGTCCTGTGAGAACAGAGCACCAGGAAGAATCCCAGCTTCCGGGTGGCGTGATGGAGAGCAGGCTCCAGAAGTGACAAGGAAGCAACTCCAGATTCACAGTGACTGGGTGGCCGTCCTGGGTCAGGTGACCCTTAGCAGCCCTGCAGCAGGTCAGCCTTGAGTTTGCTGGCTGTGGTACTGCCATTCAATAGCAGTGGAGAACCTATCAGCCCAGGTCTCTGGTTCATGCAGCCATTCCTTCCTTCATTCATTCATTCATGCATGCATGCATGCCTCTAACAAAGAGTTATGTGGAGCCTTAAGTGCCAGACACTAAGGTGTCCAAAACACAACAGTGTACTCTCCTCCCCCGCTCATCCCCTCATCTTCCATTCAATGGGTCCCATCGCTCAGCCGCTGCTGAATCCCTCTAGCTAACTGCTTAACCTCTAGGATCCTCACCTTCCTCCCCTGAAAATGGAGTGAGGTTGTGTGTATTTCAGCAAGGACGTTGGAAGGATTGCATCTCGGGCACCGGACAGAGGCCCATGGCGGGCGTCCCGTGAGTGCTTCTGAGAACAAGAGAAGGACCGCGTCTCCGGAGGGTGATGCGGAGGTGAGAGCCAGCGCTGCCCCATTTATTATGAATCAGCTCTCTGTGCAGAGCCAAAAATATTCACCATGGGTAGTGTCTCTGTGACTGATATTAAAAATGACTGATTTAAGAGAAAGCGTTTCACCCCTGTTGCAAACGAAGAAGGTAGATCTGGAGTATTCTCAGCCTTAAATGCTGCCAGTATTTCATCTTTGGTAGTCATAAAGTTAAAGGTTAATAGGCTGTACAAATGACAGAGTTTAAAGGGAAAGATGGGGAGGGCGTCGGGGACTTACAGGCAGCCTCGGGCGTGTTGGAGGCAGGTGGCGGCTCACCTGCAGGAAGGAAATATGGAGGGGCGACCCCTGAGTGGCCTTCCTCCTCAATCCTTCTCCCCAGTGGAGACTCCTCAGTCCAAGGCCTCCTTTCCCACAGCGTCACTTCTTTCCCGATAGGACTCAAGGACGTGCAGTGTTGGAGAGACGGGCGGGGCAGAGCTGTAGGTCAGTGCTTGATTTGGTCTGAATCAGAAGGCAGAGGCCGGGGCCCAGCAGAGGCGCGTGGTGGGCAAGAGAGAAGGTGGAAGGATTCAAATGAGATGTCAGAGGGTCCAGTTTGTTTTTTTTTTTTTTTACTTGCAGTGCACAAATGTGGAAGCACATCAGAATCACTCAGAGAGCCATCGCTCAAATGCACATTCCTTGGCCCAGAGAAGGAAACAAGGCCCCAGGAACGTGTATTTGAACCACCACCAAAGAGGAGTCTAACACAAGCGATCCGTGGACACAAAACGCAGGCGCGAGAGCTCAGTTCTAGACAGAGATCCCTGGATTCTGGGCAACGACTGCTTTGGAGGATTATCAAGCCACAAGGTGACCCCCAAATCAACCAGGCAGTGGTTGAAACCAAGTCCTCACTGGCTTCTCTTGGCGTGGTGAGGAGCGAGGTCCACTCTCCACGTGGCCACACCAGGTTCCCAGTGGGGAGAGGGAAGGGACAGCCAGGAAAGACTGGCCCAAGGTCAACCACAAAATGACAGAACAAACACTTGGACTTGTGGTCCGGCATCCTTCCTACTGCATCACCAGCTTTCCCTCCCCGGTGCCAGGGCCTCCATTCCCTTCAGCCACCATTTGTGTGGAACCATGGGCTCCCCACATCTCCCGTCTACACATAGGGAGCCAGCTCTGTCCTAGACGCAACAGGGGGGCTGACAAAGAGTCTGTGAAAACACTCTGGCTGTGGGTGCATACATAAGGCCCCCTAGAATCCACTTCGAGATTTTTAGGAAAAAGAGGAACCAAGCTGCCCACAAACACAGACTAGTTTAGAGGGGAGGGGGGAGGTTCAATTAAACAGAATCCTTGGCACAATTCAGCTATGTATGTCTCTTTCAGAAAAGTCTTTATAACTGAGTTTCTTCAAATATACCCCAAATCCCTTCTCTCTGGGTAACAAATGTAACAGATTGCAAAGCATATGCATTGCTTTATCTCCTTAGATACTCAAAACACAACCACCATGTAGGTGGCACTGTTCCGAATGACAAACAGTAAAACTGGCTAAACTGGCTGGTTGTGTGGTTGCATACATCTGTAATCCCAGAACCGGGGAGGAAGGAGAGCCAGAGGCTTAGCATTGTAAGACCTATCTGACAGAGAGAAAGACAGAGAGAGAAGGAGGCTCGTGAAGGCTAAGTGACTTGTCCAAGGTCACCAGCAGAATAACGACCTCCTCCCCCCAAAAAAAATCCTAACAGGTGAATACGTTACATAGCAAGAGGGATGTTACAGATTGGATCAAGTTTAAGATATTGAAATGGGTCTGGGAATATGGCCTAGTGGCAAAAGTGCTTGCCTCATGTACATGAAGCCCTGGGTTCAATTCCCCAGCACCACATATATATAGAAAATGGCCAGAAGTGGCGCTGTGGCTCAAGGGGTAGAGTGCTAGCCATGAGCAAAAAAAAAAAGCCAAGGACAGTGCTCAGGGCCTGAGTCCAAGGCCCAGGACTGGCAAAAAAAAAAAAAAAAATCTTCTAAAGATATTGAAATGGAGCAATTATTTGAGGTTCTTCTTGGATTTGGTAATCTTTGTCAGGGAAAGAGGGAAGTGAAGTCTCTGGTCAGATGTAGGAAGGACCCAATCCTTCAAGCTGGCTTTGACTGTGGAATAAAGGCCATGAGATAAAGACCATCCCAGCCTCCCGGAACTGGAAAAGTCAAAGAAAGGGAAGATTGCCCCTAGAGCTTCCACTACCCTTTTATTGATGTATGTGTAGGCCAGCGAGACCCATTTGGGACTTCCGACGCGCAGACCTGTAGATTGAACTTGAAAGGTGTTAAGCCCTGACCGTCCAGTACAGTGACATAACAGTAGTGAAGTCACACCGAAAGAGAGCGTTAGGACCGAACCCAGCCCCCCTGATCCCGCCACACACCCTGGCAGGGGCCGGCAGGAAGGTGCAGACAGCAACGATTGGACATATTTCCAATTCCCTTCAACATTTCCTCCTGGGAGCTGGCGAGAACTACATGGGATGGTAAATTATTGAAACTCCAGCTGCAGCCCTAAGCAAGGAGATGTGACGAGCCCCGTTGTCCTGTCCTTGGCTCTTCCCCTCCATCCTCTTCCTCTTCCCCTCTGCTCTACAATCCCAGCCTCCCATCCGCCCCTGCCTATGGGAGGTGACTTGAAGGACTCGGATTTGCCCGAACTTTAAACAGAGAGAGACTGTCTGTCCTCTTTCCCAGGACCAGCCTAGTAAGGATGCAGGCAGAGCCAGAGCTCTGAGGGGCCCCCTCTCCTGCCTCTGTCCACGCTGGTGCTAAAGGGACCCCTCCTCTAGCACTTGCTGGGGCTGGGACCCCAGTGAAGCCCCCTACCCAGCCTCTGCCTCCTGCCTCAAGGCTTCAGGACTGTCCCAGAAAGAAACCTCTGGCGATTAATCTTGCCACGGGCTCCATGAATTTTAAATAATCATGGCTCTGCTCTTTCTCGCTCACTCCCTGGGTGCGTCAGACTGCGGGCTTTCACAAGATCATATTTCTTCAGATTTTCATACAATTATTTTAAATGGACAAGATAATGTTGAAATTCTTATTTAAAATGTATGCAGGTAGAGAATGAACCTTCCTGCTTTTTATATTTAACACCAGATGGAGCAATAGAAGGGAATTTTAACAACAGAACTGAAGTGGAATGTCTCGCTCGTTCATGATGAACTATGGTTTTAAGCAGCTGGTTTTCTTTGATGAATAAATAATTACACCCAAAATAGACAGTTTGGCCATTATTAATCTCATTTTAGACCGTGCACATTTTATTGATTCTTAAGTATGAGAATTTTGCAATTTTCACCGAAGGATGACTTTCTTAATTAAAATATAAGTTAGAGGAGAAGAAGTTTCAGCAGGCATGTCAGAGCCTGGGTTAGGGAGAGGAAGAAGGGGGCCCGATTTCTTCCAGAATGAATGTCCTTCGACCTAGGACCACTGGAAGTACCCTTTCCAGCCTGCTCATCAGTCTCCCAGTGAGGCCAGAAGGGGTCAAGTCATGATGGGGCAGCAAGGTACCACCCAGAGGCCAGGGTACTTACTACACTCATGTGTGGTTTCTGTCTAACTCCAGAAAATAAAGACCTTTCCGTCCCCGGGCCCCTCTATTATCCCCACTGTTATGGGCATCTAATATACAAATGTGGAGGCGATTACATTTACTTATTTATTTTAAAAATGGATGCTAAGGATTAAACTCAGGGTAAGTGCCCTGCTACTAAACTAAACTCAAGCCTCATTCCCCATGTGTGTTGTTGTTTTGTGATGTCGTTTGGTTTGGAGACAGGGAGTGTCTCGCTACGTAGGCCACGCAGGGCTCACACTGACCACGAAGACCAGCCTGACCTTGAATTCTCCACCCTCCTCCAGAGTGGGATTACAAGCATGTACCAGTCTGTCGCACCACATTCTATTTCTAAGTGCTTATTAGCATGTTATAAATAGAGACTGCAGAAAGAAGAATTGATGGCCCTGTTGCAGAGAACACACATGGAGTCCTTGAACATAAAGGGAGCAGGCAAACTCAGGAAGTTCAAGTAGAAGGGGAAAGCTAATATTCATACTTATAGAGCACTCATTGTGGCCCTAGGTGTGCAAGAATCATACACACACACACACACACACACAGTCTCTGTTTCATTGATAAGGAACTGGATGTCCAGGGAACCTGAACCATGGCCTGGGATTCAAACGCTCTCTGGTGTAACCATTATGCTCTGCTGCTTCTTAAATTAAAAAAATATATTTTTAAAACAACCAAAGCTGCCCACTCCCCACTCCTCCCCACTCAAGTCAACAGTTTCTGATGATTTCTTCTAAAAGCAAAATTAGTGTGTGCAATTGCACTAAGTTCCGCTTACAGGCCGCCTAAGTTCTACCTCTCAAGGTCACAGTTTCCCATGAGTAAAAGGGTGGGTTGGTTTGGAATTCCTCTCCTCCCCCTCCCCCTTAGGGTCCCTTGCACTGTGCTTCTGCGGATGCATTTGTGAGGAGACCTCTCCCTGCTCCGGGGGTGCAGCAGGGTGGTCACCCGTGAGCACTCCTGCTCCAGTACTCACTCTGGAAGGATACAAATCACCAAGAGGCAGAGAGCTGAGCTGGCCCCGTAGGGGGAGTGGACAGGGGATGGGTGGTTCTAGACGTGGCTCCAGCCCAAACCTGGATTTGGGTTGGGACTGTGAATGAAGAGGGGCAACAGAACATGAGCACATTCAGACATGCATGTGGTGCAACTTGGCACCATCTTTCTGGAGAGTTCCTCGACTCCGCACCACTGCAGCTGTCCCAGTCACGAGTACTAGACTGTTGAGGGACTGGCGCGTCATCTCCCTCCTGGCCCAGCTCTTGGGCGGCAGCGTTCCTTGGACAGGAAGTAGCGGGCTGCACCCACGGACCAGGTAGTAAGGGAAGGGTAACACTTGAAACCCTAGAGAGTCGGGCACAACGTTTGGAGCCATTCTCATATTCCCAGAAGGGCAAAGGAGCAAGAAAGCAAAGTAGGTCCACGTCCTGGATTTTGCAGTCCCTCGGGGCACATGCTCAGGCGGGCTCAGCCCCCCTCACCCTCCAGCTTATGGAGAAGGTACTTTGGTTGAATGCACACATGACACAAGTGCTCGCTGATGGAAAGTGACTGGCCAGGTCTTCACAAGGTTACCTACTCTTGACAATTCCACGTCAGAAATCCTCATGGATCGTCAACCCTACCATTCCTGATGGTGACAGTGAACAAGGGTTCTCCTTAGAAATGTCCAATGTGCTTTATCCAAGTGATTTGCTATGCTGGGAACTAGTGAGAAAACGGGGTGAACGTGGGGTGTGGTGGTGCACACCTGTAACCCATGGCCTTAGGAGGTAGAAGTAGAAGGATTATGAGTTCAAGGCCAGCCATGAAGAAAAAGTAAGAAGAAAGAAGACAGACCACAGAGCAAGTTTTGCTTGAACTCATCTGGAAAGGGTTTTTGTTTTAGTTCTGAAGCCATTTCTACTTAAGGTGCTGCTGCCAGTGCCCGAGATTTACAACTAATTCTGATCAAATTTCAGTGGAATTGAGATGGTTATGGCTGTTTTTCTTTGATGGAGAATCAAACATGTGACTTGAGTGAGAACTTGCCTTTTATGACCCATCCCTGTCTGTAAAATAGCTGGTTTATGTGCCAAGAAAAGTATAAACATATGGCATAGTATTGGTTTTTCAGTAACTTGGTTTAAGCCAAAGGGGGGAAAAAATTCCATCTCGACACTATTTATGAAACAATTAATGCTGTCAGGAGCCTTCCCACCTGCTGAGTTACATGCAGCCATTTAAACAGTGATGACTTCAAGAAGTGTCAACAATTCTAATATGAACTGTTGGAGCAAATCCATTTTGAAAGGACTTATTTCTACAACTTATAAAACGTGATGATAGATAGCTCTTCAACTGTAGGGTACAAAAGATGCCTTATTCCACAGTAAAATCCCCTCATCATAAAGCGAACACCAGGATAGAAGTAACTTCACTGTGATGTGCCAGGCTTTTCGGCACACCATTTCTTACTCAATCCTCACAGTGACCGGTCCGGTAGGCATTTCTACAGGCTGAGTGCTCCTTACCCAGAATGCTTCAGGCCAGAAGGAGTCCAAAGCGAAGGTTTTCTTTGTACTTTGGAATATCGGCATATACTTCATGGGATATCTTGGGAATGAGATCCAAGCGTAAATGAAAAATTCATTTGTGTGTCGTGTGTACTATATACCCTGTTGCTTGATGATAACTTTATAAATACTTTAGTACATATATTTTGACTATGACCTGTCACAAGGTTAAGTGTCCAGTTTATGGCTTATGGCATCATGCAATCAATCACTCAACACGGTTCTGATTTGAGAGCATTTCTAATTTCCAAATTAAGAATGTTCCATCTGTCTGGGTACCAGTGGCTCATGTCTATAAATCTAGCTACTCAGGAAGCTAAGGTCCGAGGGTAAAGGTTTGAAGCTAGCCTGGGCGGACAATTCTGAGAAACTTATTTCTAAGTAACCAGCTAAAAGCTGGAAGGGAAGGTGTAGTTCAGATGGTAGAGCACCTGCCCTGACTGAAAAGCTCAAAGCCTTGAGTTTAAGCCAGAGGAGAAGAAGGAGGAGGAAGAGGAGGAGGAGGAGGAGGAGGAGGAGGACAGGGAGGGAGGGGGGAGGGGGGAGGAGGAGGAGGAGGAGGAGGAGGAGGAGGAGAAGAAGAAGAAGAAGAAGAAGAAGAAGAAGAAGAAGAAGAAGAAGAAGAAGAAGAAGAAGAAGAAGAAGAAGCTGATGATGATCAGAGGAGCAGGAGGAGGAAGAAGAACTAAACCTGTGTTGCTATCTTTCCTCCTGAAGGTAGGCGTTCTGTTCAAACTTATGCACATAATGTATTTAGAGGCTAAATGAAGATCATTAGCTTTGTTTGTGGACATCCATTGGAGTATATGCCCCAAAACCCCAGGTCATCCCAAGTAGCAAGAGTACATCTCACCTAAAAAAAAAAAAAAAAAGAAAAACCAAACATATGTATCAAAAGTAATTTTTATTATCAGATTTTGAATCGCCATTTTTCAAAAAGCAAAGGCCATGAAATACTTTTTTAGAACTGTACACTTCATATATATATGTAGACATAACCTACTCTGAGATGCCAAGAAAGGTTCCTAGAAGTTTTGAACTGGGAACAAACTAAATGGCACTCCACAGGTGAACAGATCGTAGTGGTATGCCCATACAATGGCACACCAGTCAGTCATACAAAAATAGAAACGAGTACCAGTGTTCAATCCCCAAAATGTTATGCTGAGCAACTGAAGCCAGACCCCAAACAGCAGATATCAAGTGGGTCCATTGATAAGAAATTCTAGAGCAGGCAAAACTAATCTATAATGACAGAAAGCAGGTCAATGGTTGCCCGAGGCTGAGGGAAAGAGGGTAATTGCAAAGAAGTTGAGACTTTCTAGGGCGATAGAAACGCTCTTTACCGGTGGTTACACGGGTATATGCATTCGACAAAACTTGTTGCACTTGGAAATGGTACATTTTGTAGGATACAAATGAGACTGCCAGCTGGTGTGTTGCAATAAGCATGGTTCTCAAAGAGAGGAACTGACCTCATTAGTCCAGCAATTTCACCACTTCACGGTGTGACATTTCAATAGGTTGCTTAGCCCCCCTGAGCTCCAGCTCCCTCATGCATTAAATCGAGATGGCAAAACTAAGACTGTGTGCTAGGGAGGACTAATCGGGGCAGCATATTGTACAAACCTTAAGCAGGCTTCCCAGATGTGTTCACAGTGACCCCCCACTTACACCTGATTGGCTAAAATCTCATGGCCTAGTTCCTCCCACCTGCCACGCATGTTCCTGGAACTTAGGATCCACCACAAGGAAGAGGGTAAGCGATGCAGAGAGGGAATCCAAAAACCTCTACCCACAAAGCTTCTTCTTTCCAGTTGATCTGAAGCTTCAGACATCTGCCCACCAATTCAGTGGGACCCCATGCTCGTGGTTACTGGCATTAATTATTGATTCGATCTTTATTCTCCCTCCTTTTGGATGGAATGTCTTCTATGCAAAAGCTATCATTTCGGAAATCCATTATATTGCACCCTGGCCTTCCCCCTCTTTGCACAAAATTGGTGTCACTCTCTAGGGAGTCGGGATCCTGGCAGCATGCATTCTAATTGGCCAGTTCTAGGTCTCATGTGCAGTAATTAATTAAATAAGGAGCATTGTAGCAATGATCATAGTAGACAATCTTGTGTTCTGGGCTCTGTGCTAAGTACTTCCTATGCATTCTCTCTCTCTCTCTCTCTCTCTCTCCACTCTCTCCCCTCTCTTTCCTCTCTCTCCCCTCTCTCCCCTTTCTCTCCTCTCTCTCCCCTCTCTCTCCCCTCTCTCTTCTCTCTCTTCTCTCTCTCCCCTCTCTCTCTTCTCTCTCCCCTCTCTCTCTTCTCTCTCTCTCTCTGCCCCCACCCCCAGTACTGGGGCTTTGAACTCAAGGCCTTTTTTTCATTCAAGGCTGGAGCTCTACCACTTGAGCCACAGCTCCACCTCCAGCTTTCTGCAGGGTAATATGAGTTCCACAGCCTTTATTTGCTTGGGCGAGCTTTGAACTTAGAGCCTTAGACTTCAAACCTCCTGAGCAGTGTGAGCCACCGGCCTGTGGGTGTGGTTGCACTTTCCCGCTTAATTCTTTCCACACTATGGTGAGGTCATGCAGTTTGTAGCTGGTGTGTGTTGGCTGCTCTCCACTGGGAACACTGGACAGAGACAAGGGTTGCCATCTGGGTCTTGCTCCTGTGAAAGCAACTGGGACAAACCTGTCTTCCTACCCCTGGTGGCTGGAACAGGCATGTGACCTGGACTTAACCAGTCAGATGCTCCCTGAGGAGACTTGGCACGGAGGTGCAAAGGGACAGGAAGGGTGTGTGGTGGTGTTGCCAGCAGAGGTTGCACAGGTGAGTGGCCAGCTGCTAAGGGCCTGTGCAGGGAGTTCCCCCAGCCTCTCCATCTCTTGATCCCACTTTCTGTTCTTTCAAAGAAGGAACTCAGCTGACCCCAGGGGGTTCTTGATGGCCCTTCGGTAAACTGCTGCAAAACGGACCCTCTCCATCTCTACCCACGCCAATCCCCACAGCTATGCTGCCTGGGCCTCTAGCCTCTCATTTTCTAGAAGAAAACATCTTCTTCACCTTCTGGCCTTGTTTGTCTCCTTATCCAGGCTCCAAACCAGTTCATGGAGCTGAGGAATAGGGATAGATACCAGGCCATCCTACAGCTCTTCTCTCCTCTCTCCACCAAGTAGAACAGCAAAACAAAACAAAAAGCTTGCTTCCTCTGTCTGCCAAAACCAAATTACCTTTCTTAAAAAACTAGATGTTTAAGTCTTCAGTGCAAAAAAGAACCGAATTCTAAAGCCCATTGTTAGCTAGGAATAACTATGCTACACAAAATAATAAAAACTACCCCGCACGCATGTGAACTCTGGTGAGCCTGCTGTTCTGAGAGGCTGTACAGGGGACACACCTATTATTCCACTGACGGAGCTTGCGTATCCCGTCAGGGCATGGCCACCCGAATTTATTCTTAACTATCCATTTCTCCATTAAGTGACTTTTGCATCTACTGCTGTTTGTTCAAACAAAATGCTGTCATTTTGTCCCTAGATTTCAAAGCAAAGTGGTGCTTCCTAGAAGCCCACTAGTTCTTTGGTGATCATTTTGTAATTTGTTGTAAATAATATTAATACTTTATCCTCAACTTCTTTCCTTTCAATGTTTTATTTCAAAGCAGTCTGGTCTCTCTAAAAGTATTTTTCCTGATTGCAAAAATATTTGCTTCTTGTACAAGAACTCAAACATTTACAACAATATAAAAAAACAACTAAAAATCTACCCATTAACCATGTCTTATTATGCTTTTCAAAGACTTTTTCCTCTATGTACACAGAAACACACACTTCATCTCTAATCTATTCACCTGCAGTTCTTCTTTGTTCAGAAATTCTGTGTACACGGTACATTCCTATTACCCTTACTATGATTTGCGGTTCTGAGGGTCCAAGCGAGGGCGCAATGGGAGGCAGACTTTCTGCCATGGAGCTAAACTCCTAGATCCATAATGTTTTTATTAAGGAGATACCAAAAAAAGACGTGATCATGCAGACTTAGCTTTTACCACTAGATATTTGAAACACCAGTTTTGATGGCTTTGGCCATTTTCTACTGTACCGCTTGCCTATATTATGAGTTGTTTGTTTTGGTTTCGTCATACTACAGATAGCAGAATATATGTCTGTGTCTATATAGGATGCGTATGTATTTGAACTTCTAAGTATTTCTTTAGGATCCATTCCCAAGGGAAACTACTTGCTCCAAGTATAGGGTTGTTATTTTCTTTTTGCAGTCCTAGAGACTGTGTGACAAATTATTGTTTTGGAAAACCTACAGTGACTTGCATTTCCAACCACGAGGTCAGAATGTTCATTTTTCTCCAATCTCGTCAGCATTGATCCTTACTTTTTTTCCCCTAAGCCTTACTAAGTTAATATTAGAAAGGTGTAATTTGCTCATTTGTTCTGTGACTTGCAAATTACATATGTATTTTTTTTATTGTTTTTGAAGTTTGGGGAATAGAACTCATAGTCTTACAGGCTAGACAAGCTTTCTACCACTGAGCTACGTCCCAGCTGTTCATTCCATTTTGTAGGAGGATGGGTGGATTTATATCACTGTTGAATATACTTACAATGAGTCACAAATGTTTTTATACATTAGGGATGTTAACACTTTGTCATTTTGTGACAAGGATTTCTTTTCCAGTGGTTTCTCTGAATTCATAGGCACCTTTGAGTTGTATAGGGAGGGCATACATTTTCGATAAGGACTGAACTTCCAATTTTATAATAATAAAAAAAAGATAACGGCAAAATTATCTGGACTTCATTTACAGACATTCGGCTTGGCTCGGGATCTCTTTTCTTTTACAAAGCAGCTACAAGTTTAACTGGCCATGGCTTCTCCTTTATGAACCCACTTCTGAACTAAAGCTCCCCTAGGCACAGATGACATACGTCAGCTGCGTCCGCCCTGGCCTCCTCTCCTCCGCACTCCTGCCTGCGTCCCTGTGGTCCTTGCACATCTGACAGCCTTCGCTGCTCCGTGACACCCGGCCTTGCCATCGCTTCTGTTTCTCCAAAGCTGTTCTTCACCTCAGCCTTCTCTGTGCAGGCAAGCGCCCTTTTGAGTTCCTCTCTTGTCTGCTAAAAAATCTGGGACCAAACGGCCAAAGAAAACCTTTTGAGTTAGGCTGACCTGGGTTCAAATCCCTGAGTTTGCTCTCTATCTTCTGTGTGGCCTCAGCAAGACCTCTGAACCCCAGTTTCCCCTTCTGCAAAATAAAAAGAGATCTGAATTCAAGGAGATCAAGCCCGGCACGTCGCCTGGCCCTGTTAACGGTCCTCCCAAACCTTCTTTGAGAGAGCAGGTCCTTACCTAGTCTACTTCCTCATTCCAACTCCCCACTGCTGTTATTCCGTAGCTGGATAATGTGACAAGATACTTACCGGTTTCCTTCTTAAACTACCAAAAGTGAATGCTTCCTGTATTACTTAACAGTGATAGACTTTTTTTTTTTTTTTACTATTTTTAAGTAATGGCAAATATGTGAACTCTCCCTCGCCCCTACTTCGAAGTGCTCTATTACTGTAAATTGTAAAATAACATTTCAGTGACTGAAACTCCTTTTTTCAACCATACATCAAATATATGTCATCTTCATTGTTTAATTGATGCTTTATTCCCCCCATTAAGATACAAGCAGAAATAAATTCCACTTCTTTGCCTGTAGATGCAATTTTATTTCGATCACACGTGTCAGTGGAAGCAATAAAACATCAATTAAGCAATGAATTCCTGACAAATACATGGCATTTGATGCATAATTACTTCCTGCAATCTCAATATTCCCCAGGGCTGAAGCCTCCTGAACCATTTACGTTCCATGTTTCACACTGTAAAACAGACAGAGAACTTCATGCCCCCTTCTCTCAGGACAGCGATCCTAGACACACTCCATGAATTGCTGCCGGGCTGATAAGGATTTTATAACCACAAAGGAGTGACCTCGAAATTCAAATCAGGAAACTGAGTCTCAAGCAAACCCCTTGAATGACCCTAACCCTACCTCCAGCGCACAAGCAGCCCCAGGTGGGCTAGGACTCAAGACTTCTCGAGTCATCTATGACTAGCACGTGATGGGTGAGGGGAGGACTGGTCTAGAGAGAGCCTGGGAGCCAGGAGGCTGGCGCTTGGAGAAGCCATGCTCTCTAGGCGGCAGGGACAGAAGGAACCTCTGAGCGGGACCGTGTAGCAGCCTCTCTTGCCAGATGACCTGCTGGTACCTTCCGTCCACGCGGCTGAGATGTCCTGTGTGCTGGCATCTGTGGGCCCTGGGGAAGAACGGCTGTATGTTCCATGCCATGAGAGGCGAATAAATGTGATTCCGTGAGAACATGGGGAAGAAAGGGCCCTCCACACCTGGGCAGGCAGGAGTCAGGAAACAGGTGCAAGCCACACAAATGCACACTCATGAAGAGTGCGGGGTGGATTAAAACACTTTGAGACAGCCATCGCCTCTCCCCAGAGGAGCCGTCCACTGGGACTGAGAGCAGCCTTGAGTCCAGTAATGAGCTGGGCTGGTCGGCTCCATGCTTGATGACCAGCTTGGGTGATCCCAAGAATGTTAAATGTTTGAGGGGCCTCTGCTGCCTCCTGAAACCCAATGGAGACACCTTTCTTTTTTTTTTTTTTCTCCAGAAAAGGCCATCACAATTGGACTCTCGTGTCTGGTAGAGAGTGTGGGGAGGGGTGAAATGGGCTGAGCCTGAAGTGTCATTTAAGGGGATGTTTAACTTCCACTCCCTGTTTCTGAAGAGTAATTTTCTGCAGAGACAGGAAGAATAATAGAAGGAACTTGGCTCATTTTGGCAAATTGCTCCAATTTTCCCACAGTCTCAGCCCCCTGTATCACCTGCCCTCCCCCCCCACCCCCGTCTATTTGGGCCACTTAATGCCCTGGATTCGGACCTAATAGAGGCTGTTTGTTTGGCCCTAGCTCAAAGGCTAGACTTGTTTTCAGGACAGAGCTAGAGGAAAAACCAATCTGGACATCTAAATCACAGCCAGGACTCATTACATAAATGATATATTTACACAATTGATCCCTTTTCTGCTGGGTAATTAATTCGGCATCAGGACCCTCAACGATTTAATTGTCATATGTTTAAATGGAAATGGTTGCCACAAATTTCCAAAGACAAGAAGCAGAGTGTCCTGAGGGAGTGGCCTCTCCTGTTTCAATATTGCCACCAAAAGGGGAAGCCTCAAAACGGCAGACTTATGAGGATTGTGACTGTGCTCATGTCTGCCTCTCTGCCGGACTGGTGGATGAGGGGGTTGGCTGCCGGGAGAACTTCCTCCAGAAGGGTGCCCAATCTCACTTGGCTTTTTTGCTCAAGGCTGGTGTTTTACTACTTTAACCACACCTCCACTTTCAGCATTTTGCTGGTGAACTGGAGATAAGACTCTCTCGGACATTTCTTCCCGGGTTGGTTTCAAACCACGATCGTTTTACTCTCAGCCTCCTTAGATACCTAGGATTACATGTAGGAGCCATCAGCTCCTTGCTGGTTTTGTGTTTTGTTTTTTTTTTAATGGAGATAGGGAAGGGTAAGACCTCACCAGCGTCTTTAAAATAAAATTTTATTGTTATCATGAAGGTGTTGTACAGAGGGGTTGCCATGCCGTAAGTCAGGTAGTGGGTACAATTCTTTTTGGACCATATCAGCCCTTCCTTTGCTGGGCATTGGCTTTTGAATGTTTGGTGCCAGCCCAGCCTGGAGTCTTGGTGTAGAGAATGACCCATAGAGGGCGCTGTTTGCCTGACTCTGAATGCAGCCATGGGCACAAGCAAGGAGAAGCAATACCTTTCGACCGAGGGTTCTAGCTGGGCCCATGTTTCTCAACATGGAAAGCAGAGGGATTTTGGTCTAAGCGTGCTGCCCTTGAAGCCCTGCTCCCCAAACTCAGGAGATGGCCCCGCTGGGGAGGCTGACTCACAAGAAAGCCCTCTCATTGGTTCACACACACACACACACACACACACACACACCACACACTCCCCTGCACATTTCTTAGGAAAGGACACACACATGCACACGTGCACGCACACGCACACACACAGACCTGCACATCCCTCGGGAAGGGACACACACACCTGAGCATCTCTCAGGAAGGGACACACACACACACACACACACACACACACACTTGCTCATTCCTCCAGAACGCAGCTGGCTCTGGGACCCACGGGTGCTTCCCAACAAGAGCAAACCCCTCCTTCTCCTGGACCTGTGGCCCCCACAAGAGCCGCTTCTCCAGACAGAACCCCCAGGGGTTTTTGTTTGCTTGTTTATTTGTTTTGTGCTGAGGACGTCTGCCCTGCGTTTCGTTTTTGTTCACAGGGAGTGTGTGTTTTGATATTGAGCTCAGAGCCTCCTCTTGCAAGTGCTCTTCCACTTCGGCTTTGTCCTCTGCCTTCCTGCAGAGGTAGAGCCTCTTTGCTTCTCTCCGTTTAAAGACGACTTTCGTGCGACAGAACTTTGGCAAGTTTGCACGCAGTGGCGCACACCCAAAGCCGGGTATGTGTGTCTCTGGTTCTCCACCTCCGCCTTCAGGTTTGCACAAGCTGGCAATGCGCACCGGACCTGCATGGTCTATGCGCAAAGAACGAGGTTTATTTACTGTTGGGGGGGGGGTGGCAATGACCTTTGGGTTGTTCCGCACTGGTTGGATGACCTGGGCCGAGTCCTCTCTCTGGATGCCCGTCTCCACCTATAAAATCCTAGCGTGAGACCCACCTTACTCAAGTCCCAGGGTTGCGATTGGTTCCAACTCGGATTTGGGATGTTGTGCTGTTTTGCATTCCAGTAAAGCGTTGCACACACTCCAAGGACCAATAATGACAATTGTTTGTGAAGGCGCCATTTACTAGCCAAAGGTCGAGTTCGGTGCTGTAGGGTGAGTGCTAAAACATTAAAAGTGCCCACCGAGGTTTGCTGCTCGTGGAGGGTCTGGCGCCGTAGGATCGAAAAATAAAGTAATACCTCCTTCTTAGGGACCCCCAAAACAGTCACGTCTGTCAATGCAGGAGACTCTTGAATTTGGGCAAAGCTCAACCTAAGGAGTGAGGAAGCGCTGGGGAGGCGAAGGCACCGCAAAAGACGCCCAGGTGTCCCGGCAGCATCACCAGGGGGCCAAAGGGCGGGAGAAGTTTATCTTTCCCGGAGGCCATAGCGATTGCCCAGGTAGGGCCCCCACAAACACTTCTGATTCGTTGGCTGCTGCCTTCCGGGCTTCCCCGTGCGGCCTGGGGAGCCGTTCGTAAGCCGGGAGAATCCCGTGATCTTCCTTCCCCGCAGCTGTCCCTCGCGGTTCTCCAGGGACGGGGAGGCCCCAGGGACCGGCTGCAAACGTGGCGGCCCCCCGCCTTGGGGGTGGAAGGGGCTGCGTGGCCTCTCCGGGTCACATGGTCTCCGTTCAAGCGTTTAGGCGGCTCCAGACGCCGGCCGGCCGGGAGACCCTTCCTGGGGTGGGGCGGGGGGGATGGGGGGGGACAGTGCTGGACTCTAAGTTGGTCCTCGAGTCTTGGGCACCGGCATCGGGGTCCTCTGGAAAGCGGCCGTCGGTGCGGAAACGCGGCTCGCCACGCAGCCACACGAGAGACGCGCGGGCGTCCGCGGGTCCTGCGCGCACCCGCGGGTGCGCAGACACGCGCGCCCACCCCACCCCCACCCCCACCCCCGCTCCCCCCCAGGACGGCTCCCTCCGTCGGGCTTTGCCCGGGCCAAAGGCCAGGGCTCCGCTCCGCGTCCCGAGCCCGCAGACGCACCGCGAGAACTCATTCCGGATCCCCTGGCCTATGGGGTAGACGGCGCATGGGGAACCCACATCCTCCTCTTCTTAGCAGGCTTTGGGGGGCCATGCCGAGGCCACGGGACCCCGAAGGGTAGGCACGCGCCGGGGATCCCCGCGGGCTGAAGGGGCGCGTCCGGCCTGCCTCGGAGCCCCGCGCGGCGGCGTGGCCAGCGGGGGTGGGGGTGGGGGGGAGCCTGCCAAGCCCCTGGGGGGGCGGGGGAAGCGGCAGCTGCGGGCGCGGGTAACCCCGAGGTGACCCGCCTGCCCCTCCCTCTCCCGCAGGCCCCGCGGCGGCGGCGGCGGCGGGGAGCGGGTCCCGAGCGGCGGGGGGGAGAAGGCGGCGCCCGCGCGGGGCTCGCGGCTGTCAGTGCGCTCCAGCTGGTCGGGGGCGCCGCCGGCTCCGGGTCCCGCGCCCGCTCGCCGCCGCGCCCGCGCTCGTGGGAGCGCTCCGAGTGCCTCTTTAGCCGGAGCCAATATCCTTTTGTGCTAATAGGTTTGTCCTCATTTGCTGCCTAATTGGACTATATAAAGCCAATAACAGGCGGGCTCTTCCAGCCTAAAGCCAAAGCGCCAAAATCCCAGGCTCGGCGAGGAGGGGGCGGCGGTGGAGGCGGCTGCGGGGCCCGGCTCGGCTGCGCCTCCGTCCGCCTAATCCCATTTGCCATTGTACGCGCCCAATCGCCGTATACTCCCCGCGTTTAACTTGGATGACATTTTGATTTCATCATTAGCATCCGGCGCCGGATTGACGCAGCCCCAAGCCGGGCACGGCTCGGGCCGCCTCCTCCCCGGGAGCTGCGGCGGCGGCCGCCGGGCCCCCGAGCTCCCCCGGTGCCGCGGCAGGGCCGCTCCCGCCCCCCCCTCCCTCCCTCCCTCCCTCCCCCCCCCATGCGAGCCCGCCCCGGCCCGGTCCTCACCCCGCCCTCCCACGGCTCGATTTGCGCCCCGGGCGGCCCCCGACTTGGTGCCCCGTAGTTGAGTTCCGTTTATGGTCTGATTTCCGGCCGCTCGCCGGCTCGCCCCGCCGCCCGCCGGTCCCGTTTCTCCCCCCCCCCCTCCACCCCCCACCCCCCCCACCCTGAGACCCGGAGGAGGAGGAGGAGGAGGAGGAGGAGAGCGGGACCATGCCGGAGCCCGGGCCGGACGCCTCCGGCACAGCCAGCGCGCCGCCTCCGCCGCCGCCGCCCCAACCCCCGGCGCCCAAGGAATCCCCGTTCTCCATCAAGAACCTGCTCAACGGGGATCACCACCGGCAGCCCCCCAAGCCGCAGCCGCCCCCACGGACGCTCTTCGCGCCGGCCTCGGCCGCCGCCGCCGCCGCGGCCGCCGCCGCCGCCGCCGCCGCCGCCAAGGGGGCCCTGGAGGGCGCCGCGGGCTTCGCGCTCTCGCAGGTGGGCGACCTGGCTTTCCCCCGCTTTGAGATCCCGGCGGCGCAGAGGTTCGCCCTGCCGGCGCACTACCTGGAGCGCTCCCCGGCCTGGTGGTACCCCTACACCCTGACCCCCGCCGGCGCCCACCTCCCACGGCCAGAAGGTACCGACACCCTTTGCCCTGGCGTTCCTCCACCCCGCGCGGGCCCGTCCCCGGACCTCCCCGCCCCGCGCCGCTCCCCGGCGTGGGGCTCTGGGATCCCCCCCACACACACCCGCCAATCCCGGGGTGGGGCCCCCTTCCCCCGCGCCCCCTTTTCCCCGGGCCCCGCAGCCCGGCCCCGGCGGCGTCCAATCCCACTTGGTGAGAAAAGCGACGCGCCCCGGGTGCAGCGCTGCCCCCGGAAGAGAGGCCGCTGGCCGGGGCAGGGGTGGGGGTGGGGGGGTGGGGGGTGGCCTCGGACACCCGGGCTGCTGCGGGGGGGACGCGCGTCAGAGGGAGGGCTGGGACTGGGTGGCCCCCCACAGAGGGCGAAGCTGCCTCCGGGCTCCTGGCCGGAGGGGGGGAGCGGAGCGCGGAAGGAGCAGCCGCTCCGCGCGCGCCTTTGGGCAGGGGTCCCGGGGACCCGGAGCCCCTCAGCCCTGGCCGGGCGTGGGGGGGGGGAGGGAAATGGCGGGAAAGAGGCGTGGGGGGGGGGTTCGGCGCGGGCAGAGCCCGCCGGGCCCCCCGCTCACGGCCGTGTCGGTGTGCGTGTCCGTCCGTCCGTCCGTCCGTCCGTCTGTGTCTCCCCCCAGCCTCGGAGAAGGCCCTCCTGCGAGACTCGTCGCCGGCCTCCGGCACCGACCGGGACTCCCCGGAGCCGCCGCTGCTCAAGGCCGACCCGGATCCCAAGGAGCTGGACTCCAAGAGTCCGGACGAGATCATTCTGGAGGAGAGCGACTCGGAGGAAGGCCGGAAGGAGGGCGAGGCGGCGGGCGCGGCGGTGGGGACGGCGGGCGCCGCGGCGGTGGGGACGGCGGCGGCGGCGGCGGCGGCGGGCGGCGAGGACTGGAAGAAGGGCGGCGCGGAGAGCCCCGAGAAGAAGCCCGCGTGCCGCAAGAAGAAGACGCGCACGGTGTTCTCGCGCAGCCAGGTGTTCCAGCTCGAGTCCACCTTCGACATGAAGCGCTACCTGAGCAGCTCGGAGCGCGCCGGCCTGGCGGCGTCGCTGCACCTCACCGAGACGCAGGTCAAGATCTGGTTCCAGAACCGCCGCAACAAGTGGAAGCGGCAGCTGGCGGCCGAGCTGGAGGCGGCCAACCTGAGCCACGCCGCGGCGCAGCGCATCGTGCGCGTGCCCATCCTCTACCACGAGAACTCGGCGGCCGCCGCGGCGGCCGAGGGCGCGGCGGCGGCGGCCGCGGCGGCCGCGGGCGCGCCCGTCCCCGTCAGCCAGCCGCTGCTCACCTTCCCGCACCCCGTCTACTACTCGCACCCCGTCGTCTCCTCCGTGCCGCTGCTCAGGCCGGTCTGAGGCCGGCCCGACACGGGGGGGGGGGGCGGGGAGGGGAGGAGAGAGAGAGAGAGAGAGAGAGAGGGAGGGGAGAGGCCGGACACCTCTCTGGACCCCGGAGGACACACTCGGCCAGGCCAGGCTGGTGGGCGCCCCGGGCCGTCCGGTGGCCTGGGGAAGCCGGGCTGGCTGCGGCGCGGCGCCCGGGCCTCCCCTTTCCCCCCCACCGTGGGTAGCGATTTGTAAGTATTTGCGATGCTTTCTTTTCCTTTTTCTTTTTTCTTTTCTTTTTTGTGCAATTCATCCCTCATGGATTTGAGGCGCTTCTTCTTTTTACTTTTGGTTTGGGGTCCTGTGAACAGAACACGGGAAAGATAACACGCGCGCGCGCGCACACACACGCACACGCGCGCAATGTTCCTAGGACAAATCTTTCAGCTCGAAGCTTTTGTAAGATTGTGTAGTCCTTGCCCTAAATTTTCATTGCACCGTCGCTTCTTTCTGTTTTATTTTTTTTTCTTTTAAGGAAGGAAAATAGGCGCAAAATTTGAAACTCTCTAGGTTCTTTTTTTTCTCTCCCCTTGGGGTTATTTTCAGAATCCAGAGGAAGAATCTGTGGGTAATTCTCTTTATTTCTGGATTTGTGGGTGTGGTTTCCCTCCCCATGGCCAGTTATCCTCCCTCCCCCCCCCCCACCATCCCCGTTTTCAGAATCTGAGCCCTTTCTACTAAAGAATCCCCATCCAGGTCCGTTTTCTCTTCCAGAGAAGTCTGTGACAACCACCCTCTTCATCTGTCTCGCTTTGTGACGGAAGGCTCCTCTAATCAAGTATTTAAAGGGAAGAGACAAAACAGCCACAATTTAAAAAAAAAAAATCAGAACGCTGAGAAACGGAAACAGTTCCACCTAGGGCGGGCCGGGTTGGAGTGGTCTTATTTATTTACTGCCATTTATTTGGAGAATTTCACTTTTCAGTAAGTTATTTTTAGTGTTATCACTATTTGTTCCCTCTTGCGAGATAATGGTTTCTTTTTTAACCTATATCTTTTTATTCTCTCTTTTTTTTTTTTGTTCCGCGGGAACTATTGTACTTAGACCTGTGCAATATTGTACAAAATTTTCAGAGTCTTGCTCCTTCCTCCACGAGGGATACAGCCCTTTCCGCAGTATATGGCAGTCAATTAGTGTAGAAAGAAAATTAGACAGGGGAAAGGGGGGAAAAGGCAACAAGGCTAGGTAGTGAAGCCCAGCGGGGTGAGTTAGACATACCGGAGCGCTTTAAGTGAAGGACAATCAATTTAGGAGAATCTTAACTTATTTGATAAATGTACAGATTTCTTGTAAAAATTCTCCCTCCACTTCTGCAGGGTTTCTTGCTCTGCCACCCAATCTGTCTTCTTTCTGTCTGCTACACCTGTTGTTCTGCAGTAGTTTGCGTCCCCTCTCACCCCCAATCTCCCTCACCTCTGCCCAGGTTCGATTCCTTTTTAAGAAAAAGAAAAAAAAATCCACAAAATATTGTTACACTTAATGTTGTTGTGAAATTGAATTAATTAAAGAGGAAAAAAACCAAAGCTTTTTATGTTGCATGAGTGTGTGACTTTGGATCAATTTTCCCAGAGCAGATATCTGGGAAACTCGTGTGTGTGTGTGTGTGTGTGTGTGTGTGTGTGTGTGTGTGTGTGTCTGCATCTGCCTCTGCGCTAAGTCTGTCCTGAACACACACCCTATAATCCAGCAGGCGGCAGAGACAGAGGTGGCTTTGTTTGAGACCAAGGAGGCTCTTTGCCCCGTATCTTCTGTGGCTTGAAATGTCTTAGGAGCAGGGAAGAATGGAGAGTGGGAAGGGAAAGGCCTAGCTTTATGTAGTTGGAGAAAATGAGCTAAGTGAGTTTAATGACAACCAGCATTTCCAAGTGCAAGACTGAGGAGGCCTCCCATCCCTTTTCCAAGCCAGGGTTCCAGCAAGATCCCCGAGCGCTTGGGGGAGAGGGGGTGGTTGTCAGGCTAAGAACCTGCAGCTCCATTTGACACCCCCTCCTCCCCCAGTACCAGGAGCATGATCTTGGAGTATAGCCATAGCTGGAGGGCAGCCAAAGGGGACAACCAAGCTGTGGGGTTGGCACTTCCTACTTTTTGGAGGACAGGGAGACTTCAGCTGGGCTTGGGAACTTCGGCCGGCCGTCTGGCAGCTTGACTCGCCTAGTGGCAGGGTCAGATGCTACCTGGTTGTGGATGCTGTGACGCTGTGGTCCCTTCCCCTGGCCAGGCTTACACTGCCCCTCAGCACGCCAAGCCAGGAAAGCGACCTTTGTGGGCCTTCCCACCCTGACCAATGCTCGTGGCCGCCACGATGTCGGCGGGCAGCCTGGCTGGCCAAGTGTGTTCCCGTCCCCTGGAAAAGCGGCTGGATGGCAAGAAATGGATGCGTGGGTGCTGCCTAACAGCTGAGCAAAGCCAGCTGCCTTCAAACCCCAGGGGGTGGACTAGGGGGGTTGGGTGTGCACACGCTCCGGTCCCTAAAGGTTTGCAGGAGCTGGGGACCCAAAAGTGGGTGGCAGTGAAGAGAACCGAAAGGCAGAGAAGATTCCAGGGCGCACACGTCAGAGCCCCGCCGCTGGGGAGCGCCTGCTTGCTCTCCCTTGCCTTCCCGTGCACTGCCAAGCTGCTCACACTCAATGGACACAATTGACTCTACCGCGCCCACCCTGTTGACTGTACTCCTCCGTTGATGGAAAACTGCTTCCCCCCCCCCCCCATCAACCAGCATGGTTAGCCTGGGCCCCCGGCAAAGATAAATCTCTCTTTATTTCTCTCTGGTTTGGAATAAAAATGAGGGCTTGTGTCAGAAATTAAAACTAAACAGAAATTCGGGGTCAAAATATGTTGTTCCTTGTGTTACCTGCAAACACCATGATGCTTTTCACTGTTGGCAATACTAACTGCAGGACAGGCCGGTAACAGCTCATTAAAAATAATGTTGCAATAGCAAACATGTCCCCAGATTTTACAGCCAGAACACGATGTTATCAAACGCCAAGAAAATACTTCTTTATTTGTGTGGATTCCAGAAAACGGTTCTTGACTGACCTGGTCTTTACAAAGTCAAGAAATGACTGGTTCTCCACAGGTATAGTTTGGCCTTTGCCCTGCTCCCCTGGGCCTCTCTTTCCCCACTGTGTGGGGGCTTCCCTGCTCCCCCCATCACCCCCTCTCCCCAGAGAGGAGTTCACCAAGGAAGCCTGGAGGGGCCGCGTGGTGCTAAGCCTTCTGAGCCTCCCGACAGCCGCAGGTGGGGAAGATCCACTCCAGGCAGGCTGGGGTCTGGATATTTCTCCCAGTGCCAAAGGAGCAGCGAAGTTCATCTATGGAGGAAGTATTGGAGGTTTGGTTCCAAGTTTTTCTGGGGCCTTCCTGTGAGGAGAAGCCAAGTCAGCATTTATAGGATGGTCACGTCTGACTGACATCTTATTCCTCCACCCAAAAGACCCTCCCTATGTGTCTGCAAGGATTTCTGGGAGCTGCTGGAACCGCTCACCCAAAGGAGACTTGGGGCAGGTGGGGGGAGGGTGATAATTTCCTGATATTCCTCCAGGACGTTCCACAAGGGGAAGCCAGGAAGCCGGCTTGATCCTTCACATTATGGATTCCAGCCTTCTCTCTGTTTACTCCAAATCCACCTCCTTCTGGATCTACACTCTACTCAGCCTTCAAGTCAAGGCCAATGATTCGTTTCCGTTGCTACATCCTTCCCACAGTGCCCACAGACACGTGCAAATAACCCTGGATAGACTCACACTGCGCATACACGTGTGCACACACACACTTCTACTTCTCAACACACACCTAGCCTCAGTCTTCTTGCATGCTTCCTATTGCTGTCATGACTGAGGGGTAGACACCGCCGCACACTTTGCTTCAGCTGACCCTAGCTTGCGGATGGTCACAACAGTCCTAGCCCTAAGGGGAAGTGGAAGAATCTTGGGAGTCGGTGGGCAGGGGCCACGGGGCTCCCCCCCCCCCACCTGCCACACAAGCGACAACTCCCCAGCAGATTCGCCACACACTGCTTCCATCCAGGCCAGCTGGTTAAACTAGCTGAGCTGACCACCGTGTCCACCTCCCCGCCCCCCCCCCATCTCCTGTGGCCACATTGAGGTTCCCACAATGCCGGGCTCTGCCGCTCTGAGCAGCTTTGAGCCCCGGGAGACCGCAGAGTCAGCGCGCAAATTGTTTCTGTTGCCAACACAGATGTATTTCTTTTATTTGGTAGTAAATAGAGCGGGTGTGTGTACATCAAAAACAGCAAGACAGATATAAACTGCCCCCCTGCCAACTGCGCTCATTCTGAGCTGAATGCCCCTCAGCAGGCCCTGCCCCAGCCCCAGTCAAGAAGCCGGGGTGTGAACCCCAGAGCGCCTGCCTCTCCGGGCCTGGGGGCCTGGACGTGGAGCTAGGAGGAGGAGGAGGTAAAAAGGTCGGTGGCGTTTGCTTTCTTTTCTGTGGTCGCCAGCCAGCTTGGTCAGCCAGATGGGGTGGGGATGGGTCCAAGGCTCTTTAGTCGGAAGACGAAGTGCTTCGGTGAGGCCTTTGGTGATGGCGTCAGGGGCCAGCTCTCCAACTTGCTTCCATCTCAGGTGGGCGTGGGACGCACGTCGAGCACTCTTCCTGAGCGGCGGTGGGGCTGAGCCTGTGATGGGTGGGACCCTGGTCGGTTCCAAGACTCCATTTTGCCCGCTTCACCAGGTGATCCGTTTCTCAGGGGGGTCCTCCTCCCGGTAGAGATCTAAACAACAAACAACTCCGTGGAGCTGCTAGGAAAAGGTCCCCCTGCTGGGCCGGCACGCCGGCACAGGGTGGAAGAACCCGAGTTCCCCCCAGCTCACCGCAGGCAGCCCCTGGGGACAACGCCCATCGTGGCACGCCCCCTCCTCCCCGGCCAGCTGCCTGCAAGGCTCCTCCTCCCGGCTTCCCGCCTATTTGTGCATCTGCAGTCCTTGCGGGATTTAGCCTTGAGCTGAGTGTACTGGAAGGGTTGCACGCCTGTATGTGTGTGCGGAACAGAAGACGGTGACCTTTTGACCTGCGAACGGGGCGGGAGAGGGGGAAGAAGCTGAAGAGCCTCCAGAGATGAGGAGGTTGAGCGGACTCTGGAGCTCTGCCGGGCGACTCCAACGAGGTTGGATTTCGGCTGCGTTTGTCCCCTGCCCACATACCTTCCAGGAGAGCCCAGTCCAGAGCTGCAGCTGAGGAGGCTTACGTTCCAGACTGCAACGCAATCCTAGTCCTCCTTGGAGCCAGGGACTCCACCCCTGTCCGTCCACCACCATACTCGACAGCATCCTTAACACATCAGGGCAGTTTTAGGGACCGGAAGCCAGGGACTGCTGGGGAGGGGGGGGGGGCTGCAGCGCACCTCCTCTGAGAGTCCCCGGGAGGTTGGTGTTGGTTACACTCGCCCAGATCCTTAGCTTAGCTGCTGCTTCTGGGGATGCGGTCTTGGCGTTGGAAATGCCCCAAGTCTGGCTCTCCAAGGTTCTGAAAGAATCCCTCCGGGTTCCGGTGGGTGGAGAGGAAAAGGAGCTGAGGGAGATGTGTGGAGCCACGAGGCTCGGGAGAGAGCCAGAAGAGAATGCACTCCGCCCATCACCGAGGCCGGAGCAGTGAGGTGCAGCTACCTGGCTGCCTCACCCCGGCAGGAATGTCTTAAAGAAATATAAAGAATCCCCATCTCTTGGCGCCCTTGGTGATGGAGTGCACGCATCAGATTTTCATCAAAGTTCTATTAAGTGAAACATAGGTTGCAGGGCACCCTTTGATTGAAACAGTTTAAATTTTAATTGTGTTTTTAATTTGACATATAGTTGCAGAAAGGAATGACACTGCGTCGCCAAGGGGCGGTCGATTTTCTTAATTTCTCCCAGAGGAATTGATGAGTCTATCAGGCCACTAGATTGGAAACCCATTAAAGCTCTCTGGTTAGGCTGTTAATTGGAACTTGATGGATGTGGGAGGGGGGGAGGTGTTGGGCTTTGGCTATGCTGATCCAATCTTCATGACTTTCTGTTTTCCAATAAATTACACAATTCATTTTCCAGCCGCAGATTACATAAATTGTACACCTCTGGGGCTCTCTTTTTCAAATAGGGAGTCCTTTTCCCCAAAAGCCTATTGCACGATGTCATTTGCACCAAAGAACGAACCGCAGAGGCCCTTGAATGAAAATCGAAACATAATCAACGTTTATACTTAGAAAATTTATTGAGATCATTTTCTCTGGTATTTCCTTATTTTAAAGTTTGGACGCGCCATATATCATAATCCACTCGCGTAAAAGGGGGGGGGCAGACTGTGTTTAATATTTATCGAAGCTTGATTCCAAGATCAAACTTGTTTATGACTTCATCTGTCATTTGGAGGGAGCCTTCTTCCACTATTACCGGCTCAGCCAGCCTATTTCCTCACAGCCACAGAGCAGAGAGGATCAATTTTTATTAGGCTCCTTGGCAAGTTTGCTCTGGGCCGCTTTCATATTGAGCAGCGGCATAATCTTGGGACCTAAACTTAAAGCGTTCTTTCAGTCTCAGAAAGTTTATCATTCTTTGGAATCCAGCGATACGTAATTTTTAGGGGAGCTGGAGGGGGGCCACCCCAAAGATGGAAGAAGTCCACCTGATAGAGTGGCAGCTGCTGAATGGGTGAAGTGGGGAGGGGTGGAGTCCATCGGAAGCTGGGAGGGCACGGTGGGTATGTGGGGGTGGTTTTAGGATGCAGGATTGCACCACTGAAGGTAGAGGGACCCCGGGTGTCTGTGGGTGGAGTTTCCACAGCTGAGGGCTCCTGGGCCTGAGATTTGGAGTTGCTCAGGCCCAGGAGGGGCGTAAGGTCTGGGTGCTCTCCGGAAGTCTGGGAGCACCCCAGATGTCCAAAAGGTGTGGCTTCAGTAGTGGAAGGTCAAGCCTTAGCCATTCTAGGCCCTTCCCAGTGACTGCTATAGGTTCTCAGGACTGTAGGTGATCCATCAGTCTAGGGAAGCAGGGGAGAGTTGAGACCCTGGAGCCACAGAGCACCGCCTCCCTGCCTGGGCCTTTGGGCCCATCACCCACTTCCTTGGTCCCGTGGTGGTGGTGGCCGCGGCAGTAGTGAGAATGTGTGAGAGTCTCATACCATGTGCACTGTGGTTTAGAGGCTGAGGAAGTGAGAGGGTGGACAAAGCACCTCTGTGGGGACCGCTCGGCATATCAGGGGAGATGTAGGCCAGACGGACCTGTAACTTCCCAACCCGGAGGAGAGGAGAGAGGAGGGTAGCTGTCTTCATAGGTATGTGGTTTAGAATCCTCCAGCTGGACTCCTGGGGAATCTGGTCCTGCCTGCCCCACCCCCAGTCTCTGGCTGTTGTTGGGACTAGTTGCTGTTTCTCCTAGGTAGGTCTATCCCGGCCCTCTCCTAATTGCTAGGATCTTCTGTCTTCAGCCATTCTCCAGGCTCAGTGTCAACACTCGAGTCGTCTTCCCTTTACCTGGTGAGGCGATCTGACCACTGGGTAAATCTTGAGCGTCAGTCTTGCTTTCCTCTCCCTGGACTGCCACTTTTCCCCCCCTCGAGCCTCGATTTGCCTGTCTGTACAATGGGAGTGAAGATCCCATTTGCTGAGAGGATCAAAATGAAGAAGGATGCGCCTGTCGTGGGTCCCTGGCCCCAAGTGCTTTCCAGGTTCGAAGTGTTCCCACCACCTCTCTCCCCTCAGCGGGCGTGGCCTCCAGGCAGCACCCCGCGGAGGGGGGCCCTGGAGACGCCACAGGTCAGCGAGGGAGGTGGACCCTCCTTTCTTGGAATCTCCCCTGTCCCCGCCACTGCGCCCGCAGTGACCAGGCCCCGGAGCCCGCGCTGGCATCGCGCGCACCAGAGGACGCACAAATTGTATTTCAGCGCCGGGTCCTTCCGGGTTAATGAGCTGACACCATGATTAAAGCTGACCATTTGTAATGTGTCTCGACCCCACCGCCGAGCCCTGAAGAGGTTAATGTGGTGACGGAGGCCGGCACCTGCCCCTCGCCGGCCTCCCGGGCCAGGGCTCCCAGCCTCCCGGTCCCCGCCCCCCTCTCCGCCGCGCGGCCGACCCCTAATCAATTAGCCCATTAACGAGCCCTTCCAGGAGTTAAGTAGGGAGAGTTCTGCCACGGGCAGGGCTCCAGTCGGTAACTCACCGCGGCTAATGATATTATAAGCGCTTTACTCAATAACCCGGGAGCGGCGCGGGTTAGGAAGGAACTGCACCGTCACCGTGCAGGGTCCGGACGCGCGTGGGGGCTGAGTCCCCAACCTCTCCGGACGCCTGGCTGCTTTGGGGGTGCGCCTTCAGGGCAGGGCTCTGGGATCTCCTGGCTGAGGGGTCCGAGGCCTCGAGGTGGGGGGAGCCTCCGGGGTCCCTAACGCTTGTGGGGAGCGCAGGGGCCCATCCCGCACCTTTTGCTCGTGCGGAGATGATTCGTGACCAGGGATCGAACGATCTAGGAACGAAAGAAGCCAGAGCCAGGGCTTTGCAAGGATCCCCGCAAGGGTGGGAGGGGGGAGCCAGGCAGGCCTGGCTTGGCCTGGGCGCCGACCCCGCCGTAGCCTCCCCCGGGCAGGCAGGCGGGCAGGCAGGCAGGCAGGCAGGCGGTTCCTCGGGTGCATTTTAGGGAAGAGGAAACGGAAGCTCCGAAAGCTGAACGCTCTCGTCCACGGCCACCCAGGCAATAGGTGCACGGACTCCCCAGTTCTAACACGGCGTCCCCACAGCCTCCTTCCCATTCTTGCAGCAACTCTGACCCCTGCGATGTGTAACCCCCCCCCCACCCCCGCCCGTGAAGTTCACTTGCAACGTGGCCAGGCGCACGGCGGGCCACCAGGGAGAGGATTGGGAAGCCAGCGCGGGGCCTCGGTGTTGCCGTCGTCCGGAGCCGGGGAGCCCTTTGAAAGTGGGGGGGGGGGCAGGGGCGGGTGCCGCAGCGTTTGTTCCACCCGAGGGCCGAGAAGCTTGGATCGAGACAGACGCGCGCACGCTAACGGTGTAAACGGAGGTGCGGGGACTCGAACCCGGATCTTTGGCACGGGATCTAGGGCTTCTCCGTCTTCCCGATCTTGGGGCCGGTGGCAGGGGGCGGGGGGCTCGCAGGCAGTGGTGGGAAATAGCGTCAGTGCAGGACCCGGGCTGTTACACACGCACACGCGCGCGCACACAACGCGGGCAGGTGACAGACAGCCCTGCCCGTCCCACGGGGGCTGGTGAGGACCTGGGGGGGAGGGCGGGGGGGCGGTGGAGACAGCCAGGTGGAGCCCCTCGGAGGGGCCGGGGTCTGCTGGCTTCGCGGTTTCACGGGGAGGAGGAGAGGCTGGGGTCCCGGGGCGTCGCGGCCCCCCAGCTGTCCTGGGCCCGCCGGGTTCTCGGGGGGTGGGGGGCGCACCCCGGGAGGCGCACCCGCACCGCGTGCCGGGCCGGGGCTTTTTGAAAATGTCCGGGTCCGCTCGGCGGCGCTGCGATTGGCCGCGTTGGGGGGGGGGAGGAGGAGGAGGGGGGGGGGAGGAGGAGGAGGGGGGGGGGAGAAACCTCTATGCAAATGAGGCCGCGCCGCCCGCCCGCCGCCGCCGCCCGCCCGCCCGCCCGGGGCCCGCGGGCCGCCCGCCCGGCGGCGGGGAAGGGGCGTCCGCTCCCGGCTGGGCGGGCTCAGCTCCGGCCGCGCGGGCAGGGAGCCCCGCGCGTCCGTCCCGCGCCCGCCCGCCCGCCCGCCCGCGTGTGCCCCGTACGGCGGGGACGCGGCGCCGGGCTCGCAGCCCCCCCCCCCCCCCGGCGCTCCCCGCCCCTCCCCCCCGCCCGCCCGCCCGCTCGCCCGCCCGCCCGCCCGCGCCACCTTCCACCCAGAGCCTCTTCTCTAAAGGGAGTTCTTGGTTTCCTCCGATTTCTTATGAACCCAGGATGGGAAGCAAGGAAGATGTGGGCGGCAAGGGGTGTCCGGCGGCCGGCGGCGTCTCCAGCTTCACCATCCAGTCCATCCTGGGCGGGGGCCCCTCGGAGGCACCGCGGGAGCCAGCCGGCTGGCCGGCCCGGAAGCGCAGCCTGTCGGTGTCCTCGGAGGAGGAGGAGCCGGACGACGGCTGGAAGGCGCCCGCTTGCTTCTGCCCAGACCCGCACGGCCCCAAGGAGCCCGGCCCCAAGCACCACCCCCCTATTCCTTTTCCTTGCCTGGGTAAGGATCGCCCGCCGCTAGCCGGGCCGCGCGCCCCGCCCGGACTCCCGAGCCGCCGCGTCCCGTCGGGCTCGGCTGCCGTCGCTGGGGAGGGCGGGGAGGAGGGGGGTGTCCCAGGCCGCGGGGAGGGGGCCACGCGCGCCCCGGTGCCTCCGAGGCCCGGCCGGCGCTCGGGTGGAAGGCGGGAGGGCGAGGGGTGGGGGGGGGGGCGCGCACGGACCCCGCGCGGCTGGGGCGTGGGGAGGGAGGAGAGCGGACCGCGGCGGGCGGGCCGGGCCGGGCCCGAGGCGCGGGGCGCGGGGCGCGGGGCGCGGGGCGGCGCGGGGCGCACACCGTACTTTCTTTCGGGGACACGAGGTCCGCGAGTGAGGGCTGGACGTTCTGTCGGTGTAGCCGTCTCTCTTGGCGCATCCCCCCCCCCCCCCGCCTTCTCCGGCTGTCTCATCTTCTCAGAAAGAGTAGCAAGAAGCACCCTGCGATGATTGACCACGGTGTGTCTCAGAGCCGGGGGCCCCCTTTTCCTCCGAGGAGGTCCTTAAGCGTAGACTTGCGAACAAACGGCCTGTGAAATGATGGCACGGCGCGGGGCTGCAGGCGAGCCCTCGGGGGTTCCAAAGGCGGTTACGATCGCCCCCCACCCCCTCCGGGCCTCCTCCACCTGCTGCTGCCTTTAAGAGAGGCGGAGGCCAGGGTGCTCGCGTCTGGGTGCGAGAGCGAGGCAGAACAGGAGGGATCTGGTAAAGCAAAAAAAACCGGGCCCAAGGTTGTTGCTGCGGGCATCTGCCATCATCTTCCCAGTCTCCAGGAGAGCCGGGGGTGGGGGGGGTGGAGGGGGGCTCCGAGGCTCTTTGACTTGATGGCCTTCCTCTGTCTTCTGCTCCCCAGGTCCCCCGAAGGGCAGCGGCGGCGCGGGGCCGGCGGGCTCGGATCGCTCGCCTTTCCTCTCTCCTTCGCACGCGGACTTTAAGGAGGAGAAGGAGCGGCTGTTGCCGGCGGGCTCGCCCTCGCCCGGGCCGGAGCGGCCCCGGGACGCCGGTGCCGAGCGGCAGGCGGGCGCCGCCAAGAAGAAGACGCGCACGGTGTTCTCGCGCAGCCAGGTCTACCAGCTCGAGTCCACCTTCGACATGAAGCGCTACCTGAGCAGCTCGGAGCGCGCCTGCCTGGCCTCCAGCCTGCAGCTCACCGAGACGCAGGTCAAGACTTGGTTCCAGAACCGCCGCAACAAGTGGAAGCGGCAGCTCTCGGCCGAGCTGGAGGCGGCCAACATGGCGCACGCGTCGGCGCAGACTCTGGTGGGCATGCCGCTGGTGTTCCGGGACAGCTCGCTGCTGCGCGTGCCGGTGCCGCGCTCCCTCGCCTTCCCCGCGCCGCTCTACTACCCCGGCAGCAACCTCTCGGCCTTACCGCTCTACAACCTCTACAACAAGCTGGACTACTGAGCCGGGCGCCATGCGCCCCGTGCGCCCCCCCCCCCGCCCCCCGCCGCCGTCTCCAGCCGCCCGCCCGGCCCGGCTCGCGCGGATCGGGCGCGCGGGCTGCACCACCCCCCTGCCCCGCGTCCACGGTGCTCCGGAGCACGGCGGCGTGTTTCCAGAAATCTTAAGAAATACACCATGTGTATTCATTCATTACCTCTTATTTATGGCCTCTGCCCTGCTTTTGGTTGGTTGTTTGTGTGGGCCGGGTGTTTGATCCGCATTCCTCATGCCAGATCGCCCGCTTTCTTTCTACCCCTAAACGAAACCAAGGCGCTTTGGAACCCATTTTTGGAAAGGGGTATTTTCTAGGGGTGGGGTGAGGAAGGGAGTTTGGGCCGGATTGGCTCTGGCTAGCAGAGGAAAAAGAAAAACCTGGAAAACACCAAGTGAACCAGACACACCCCTTCTCTCCCCGTGTGCACACCAGTGGGTAGGAGCCCCGACACGCGCTCCGCCCGGGCCCCCTCGGGGGCTGTGGACGTCGATCTGACCGTCTCTTTTCGTTTCCTTCATCCTGAGGATGGGAAAGGGGCGAGATGCGGTTCAGATCTGTACATATTTTTAAAGAGAAAAGAAAATAAAGACGTTTTAAACATCTTTGCTAACTTTGGAGGGGTAGAGTGCCCTTCCTGAGAGCGCACGGGAGGGGGGCAGGCGTGCGGGGGCTTTTTGGAGGCAGAGTTTGCCGGCGTCTCGGAAGGTCGGGTTCTCCTTAGGCGGAGGGTGTGGCTGGTGGCCGGGGTTGAACGTGTGGTCGTTGGCGCTGGCCAAGGGCGGCCGGGGGCTGGAGCTGCTGGACCTCACCCTCCAGGCCCACGGTCGGGCACGGGCTGGGTGGGGAGCGCGCCGGGGGCGATCCAGACTCCGACTCACGCCGGGAAAGACAAAGGCGGGGCTCGGGCCTGGCTGCTGGAGCCGCCGCCTTCCTAAGGAGCCGGGTGGGGACGCAGAACCCGTCTCCCCTGCGCTGGGCCGGCTCGGGGCTTGGCCCGGAGCTGGGGGCGCCGGGATGCGGCCTTAGGGGTGTCCCGCGCCTCCTCTTCCCCCCCACCCCAACCCCCGCACAGGGCGAGCAGCCGCGCTGCCTGTCTCTGGGAAAGCGTCCGCCAGTTACTCCAAGCGCTGCCCGGCCCGCTTGGGGCCACGCACCAGCACTGGTGACAGAGTGGCAGGAAGTGACAGTAAAACGGCGCTTCTTTTGTTGCTAAGTTTGTATTTAAAGAGTCTGATCGCCCGTCCACACGCAGTCCCTTTTTCTGAATTGAATGCAGAAGCAAGCATGGCGAGGGGCACCCATGGACTTGCAGTGCCCAGACACACACCCGCAGCGCTTGGGAGGGCTGGGGGAGGCCCTGTCCAGAACAAATAGCGCCCATAGCAGCGTCTCTGGGGCGAGGTTGGAGGAGCCACCTGTTATGTATTGTAAGGCATCGGAAGTGGAAGGCTGAGGTTGGCAGAGGCTGGTGGTTCAGCACCACGTGAGGCGAGCGCCAGGCGCCTCCGCCGCCCGCCCGCCCGCCCTCCTTTAAGCCTGGTCAAAGGGGCTGCCACTGGGCAGCGCCCAGGACAGCTCTCATTCTTCAGACGGGAAACGTTTTCCTGACAGGCTACGCTCTTGAAGCCAAGAGGCAGCGAGATTGTCTGCATTTTATGGGGAGCCCTACTGCGCGCTGAGAAGCTACAATGTATTTTGGGTGGGAAGAAAGAAAAGTGATGCGTGGTCCATTTATTGATTTATTTTATACCTATGCTTTATTTCACGGAAACTCACTCCTCTAGGGTTATTGTTTGAGTATTTCTGGAGAAACATCCAAATTACTCCGAGAAACTTCTTGTATAGGAATGTTCCATCCTTATATAAATTTTTTTTTGGCTTGCATTTTAGCAGATCATAGTTTGAATACTACGGGGGGGGGGTTATTAGTACTGGGGCTTGAACTCAGGGCTTTGGCATCGTCATTAGCTTTTTTGCTCAAGGCTAGCCCTCCACCACTTGAGTCATGACTCTAATTCTGTTTTTGTTTTTATTTTTGGCAATTAATTGGAGATAAAAGTCTCAAGGACCAGGCTGTCTAGGTTGTCTTCCAACCTTCATCCTAAGATCTCAGCCTCCTGAGAGATTAGGATTATAGGCATGAGCCACCAATGCCTGGCTTGATGAGTGTGTGTGTGTGTGTATGTCCAGAGGCTTGCGTTCCGGGCTTGTGTTCTGTTCCTGAGCTTCTGTGCTCAAGGCTTGTGCTCTACCACTTTGAGCCACGGCTCTATTTCCAGTTTTGAGGCAGTTAATTGGAGATAAGAGTCTCAAGGACTTTCCTGCCCCTGCTGGCTTTAAACTGAGATGCTCAGATCTCAGCCTTCCAAGTAACTAGGATTACAAGTGTGAGCCACCTTTTGATGATGATTTTAATAGTATGGAGTCAGACATTCTCTTGAGGCTTGCTTCTCTTGCAGAAAGTGGTTTCCTCTAATCATCATAAGCCCTTAATTGTAGTGTGAGCTTACCCCTAACACTCAGGAATTGACCCATTTCAGTTCATCTTATGTGGTGATATTTTACCCTTTCTTGCCTATCCAATAATTAGCAGTTATTGGTGATGCAACAGTGTAATTAGTTTCTAGGAATTTCTCTCTCTTAAGGTAACTATTACATACATGCAGTCATACAACTTTGTACTTGTATTTAAAATGTTGCTCAAGACGCCTAATGTCGCTAGATTTCCTACCTCAAGCCCATCAATTCATTTGAATAATCAGCAAAATCATCAGTCTCCCTTCAGCCTCTAAATGAGATTTAAAAGATTGACGTTTCTTACAACTGAAATCGAGTCCGGCTGCAACTACATGTCCAGAGGGACCTGAATCATACCCACACTGGATAATGAAATACACTTAGATTTTATTAACGGGTAATTTATGCTTAGAATCTTGAAACACTAATGCAATTAAATAAACAACTGGGACAGGGGAACCAAATAAGTCAGGAGATAAAATTATTTAGCTAAAGTTAGAATGGAAATAAGGCACCACGTTTAAAATTTGTGAACTTAGTCATTAACTTTTCACACCAGTGCAATAAGCAGAAGGGCTATTTTGTGTATGTTTGTTGTCCAGAGTCTGAAGAACTGACTCACTGTGAGTCAGTGTCTAATAATGTTTTCTTTTTGATACACCTCAAAATTTAAATACTTTAGTCCTATCAATTGCTTCCCACTGCATACAAAAAAATCACACATAAGGACTGTTTCTATAATAGACAGAGGAAAAAGAAGTTAGATCATGGCTTTCCAAGAGTAAGTTAGTCACTAAATTCTAGTGACTCAGTATTGCTTTTCTTTCCTGGAGGTAAAATAACTTCTCCTTATTGAGGTAGCCTTGTTGATTCTCGCTTTTTTCTGGACTACTCTAGAAACAGGAAATGGCTGGCTGGGTGGAAAAGAGGCTTATCGCTGTCACTTTCGGATGGGGAGAAGAATATATCTCTGTAGCAATCTGTTTGGTCTTTGAAACACTGCGGAATATTTATTTCTTCATGGAGAGTTCTTTCCAAGGGCTGGTTTGATCAAATGTAACTCCCCAGAGCCTCTCACCAGGCCTGGAACATGATGGTATGGAGAGATAAAACATAATAGAAACAAGTATCAGTTTCTATAAGGTCAATGGAACGTAAGACAATGGGAAACGTGAGACCCCCGAACCTTTGGTGCAAAGTCCAAAAACGACCAAAGAAATGAAGGCAAATAGTGCAGTGAACAAGAACAAATATTTCCTTCAATACTTGGGGTTTTGGTTCACTTCTCAGGTGTATACACGCCCAGATGAGAGAATTTAGTTTTAGCCAACGTTTGTGGAAACAAAACCAAACAAAACATCTTTCTCTCTCAACTATCCAGAAGACAGGCAGGGTGGTGGCCCCAGGGAGACTACATCTCCCAGCTCGCTGCGCGCGTGCGTGGGCCGGCGCGCACTCCGCCTCGGCGCGATGCACCCTGGGAGTTGCAGTTTTATTTGCCCAAAGCGAACGCCAGGCCTCTCGGCGGCAAGGAGAAGCCACGTGATCAGAAAAGGCAGGGTTTGCCTTTGAGCCGGAACAGAAAGGTTTCGCCCACCGATTCCGACAGCGGAGCGGACCAATCGGCTTCCCGGAGTGAGCCGTTGGCGTTTGAAGTCAGCCAATGACAGGCCTGCACCGGAGCTTCCTCTCCGCCTCCTTCGCCCGGGCCGGAGAGTGTTCGGTGGGAAGCCAGGAGGCGGCTGCGGCGGCTGGAGATTTGAGACGTTATTCCAGAGGGGAGCCCAAGGTAGCCGGGCGCGGCGGCGGCGGCGGCGGCGGGGGCGCGGCCGCGGAGGGGATCGGGCCCGGATCCCCGGGCGGAAGCCGGGGGCGGCGCTGTCCGCCGGGGGCCCCGTTTCGTGTCCGTCCTCTTTTCCTCTCGAGAGCGTTTGGGGCCGCGAGCTTCGGTGGCGGGAAGGAGGCCGGCGAGGCGGCGGGGTTAGCGGCCTGGCGAGGGGGGCCGGGCGGGGCCGGATGCGAGCGGGCTGGGCTGTGTCGGGCCGGGCCGGGCCGGGCCGAGCCGAGTCGGGTTGGGACGAGGCGGAGCAGAACCGGGACGGTGGTGGGGGGGGAAGAGGGGCAGAACCGGGACGGGACGGGGCGGGCCTTGACCGTGGCGGGCCTCGGCCTGCGCAGGCGCAGACCGCGCGTCGACTTCCTCCGGTCCCCCGCCCCTCCCCCGCCCCTCCCCCCCGCAGGTCGGGCAGCCCCCCCCCCCGCGTCCGTCCCTCGACCCCTGATCCCCCCCGGAGCGACGCTGACGGGTCGTTTGTTCCGCAGATGACGGGTTCTAACGAGTTCAAGCTGAACCAGCCCCCCGAGGATGGCATCTCCTCGGTGAAGTTCAGCCCCAACACCTCCCAGTTCCTGCTGGTCTCCTCCTGGGACACGTCCGTGCGCCTCTACGACGTGCCCGCCAACTCCATGCGGCTCAAGTACCAGCACACGGGCGCCGTGCTGGACTGCGCCTTCTACGTACGTAGGTGGCGGCCGACCCTGCTCTACCTCCCCACCCCCACCGAGCCCCTGGGTGCCTGCCCGGTCCCGCTGGGGTGGAGGCCGGGCTGGAGGCGATCCCGCCCCCGAACTCCCGGGGAACGCCTCCCCTAGACGTTCCCCCCCACCCCACCCCCCAGCATCTGTCTTGAACCAACCAGGTGCCAAGTCAGCCTGTTTAGTTTGCATTTTGCATTGGGGAGATGCCATGGGACCCTTTCTGGTTTCAAGGTCAGGCGTAGGTACACTTTTTGGACGTGAGGTTATGGGTGCTTGAAATGTGCAGCAAGACTAACCTGACTCCCATGTCAAAAACGGCTTTGGGGAAGAAATGGCTGTTGAAGCTGTTGGCTGACAAAGTAGCTATTATTGTGACTACATACCCACTGGCTCTCTTTTGGGGGTGGTGGTGGTGTCTATATTTTGTTTATTTACAAAGATGGTTGGCTATTGCGTATCCTGAGCGTCGTGAAGAGTTGGCTAGAGAAGTCAGTTTGGACGTACTTCCTAAAGCTGTGTAACTTTTAAATGTTTCGTAACTTTTACTCTGTAGGATCCAACACATGCCTGGAGTGGAGGGTTGGATCATCAGTTGAAAATGCATGATTTGAATACCGATCAAGGTAATATGGCCACATTGTGTTTTAAATCGGATTTTGGTTACTAGTGTATTAAGTTGTGTTTATTTAGGAAAAGTACTCCTTGAATTGCTTAGTTGCTAAGGTGCTCAGGGGGAGTTAAAATGTGGTTGAATTCTGGGCATTTTTTGTTTAAATTATAACCATTAATACACCAAAAGACATTGCACCTGTGTTTTTGCAGTACTGAAAATGATGGGTGTTTGTCCTTAGGCATGGATGAGATCTTTTAGTGGTTTGTGATTCCTTAGGATTTTCCAAGACACATAGAATGTTTTAGGATTGTCGTTTTCAAAGTTAGTTTACTTTTAAAGTACAAGAAGGAACATTAAGAAGAAACCAGCAGCCCACAACATAATAATCAATCATGTTCATATTAGTCTTGCTTGTGTTCTTAGCAGTGGAATGTATTTCATTTCATTAGAGTCCCAGACATGAAATGATTTGCATTGAGGCAGAGTAGAGATGGGAATGGAACTCAAATGGACTCTGGTCTCTGAGCTTTGGTTTATTCTACATTAGACATAGATATACTTGAAGGAGATGCCAGGTCACAGAAAACTACACAGAGGCTGAGTTGAACAATGGGAGAGTAGATGGAGGATGGCAGATAAACAATAAGCACCCAATCAGAACAGGCTTTTATGTAATTTACTTCCCTGTGTAACTTTTAACTGCCTAGATATGATTTGGCTTGCCAGTAACTTGTATAATAAATTACCTTTTAGGTTTAAACTTTCCTTATTCAAACATTTTGGAAAAGATACTATTGTAAATTGTATCTTAAGAGAATTAGCTGTTGGTCCTATGAAGACCATTTCAAAGGTTATGAGCTAACTTTTGTTTGTTGTTTAAATGCTACACTGCTACAAGGGTTACATTATTGAGAATTAAAACCTTATGCATGCGAGCCTGGGAATTGGATCAAGTCTTTAGTGCTAAGCTACATTCCCCATCTCTGTTTACTCATTTGTGTACCCTTAGGTTGCATGGGTTTGGGCATATTGGCAATAATTAACTAAATAAGTGGGATATACTGTAAAGGTTGACACTGATAGGAAGTAAATTACCCATTAAAAATTTGCCCTACTATGAAAATCAGGTGGAATAATAGAGACTGAACTTACTTGGTCTTGAATAAATTGAATTGAAAAGACTATAAATAGTTGAAACCAAACATGAGCCCGTAAAAGTTACATCAGAAAGTGATTATCATGCAGAAGCCTCTGTCGCTCTCTAAGGGTCCCGTAATCACATAAATAAGTTGTTTTCTGTTTTTTTTCTTAATTAGCATTGGTTTAGTGTTTAAGGTAACTAAGAGTTGCACACATAAAAGAGACCAAAGTTCTCCGCGCACTTGTTATTATTCAACAGGTATTCTTGCGCACCTGGCATGTACTAAGTCTTGCACTAGATGCAAGCAGAGAGATTCAGACTTAAGCAAGAGAAAATCTGGAATCAAGGGAAGAAATGATCAGACATGCCATGGTTTTAATGTAATTAGAAATTCAAGGTTGCCTTTGATAAAATGCTATGTTAGTGAATCAAATTATGCAGTGTAAGTGAATAGGAAAGGAAAACTTTTTGTAGTCGAGAGACTTCTGTATGCAGACATTTCTGTGGAGTTGAATGAGACAGATCATAGTTGAATATTCCTTTAGTTTGTTCATTCGAAGAATCTTTGTAAAGCTAATAGTATTTTTTCTCTCTTTTCCAATAGAAAATCTTGTTGGAACCCATGATGCCCCTATCAGATGTGTTGAATACTGTCCGGAAGTGAATGTAATGGTTACTGGAAGTTGGGATCAAACAGTTAAATTGTGGGATCCCAGAACTCCTTGTAATGCCGGAACCTTCTCTCAGCCTGAAAAGGTAGGATTTTTATATTCATAGACTATTAAGGGTGAAATGGGTTATTGTTTTAAGCTTAGTGAGAAGGGTGTTATATGACCTGAGGCTTTAACTGGTTATATATACATATATTTTTATGTGTGTGTGTGTGTGTGTGTATATATGCTTATTGATCAATGTAGTTTGGAGTTTAGTATTATTCTGACCTTTTGATCTTTGTGAGGAAAGTATAATTGCGAGTTCTGTCTGCATCCTCATCAGACCTTATCAGATGGTAGTTAATTTTAAAGATTGATGATTTTAGCAGTTTAAAAATGTTTCCTTGGTGTAAATATGCTATTCAGTTCCTGTTAGCCATCATTATATACAGTAGTGCATCCAAAGAGCCATTATTTTTGTCACATCACAGTCAAATCTACTTCTGGCAAGACCTTTGTTCAGAATAAAATAATTGCATTGTTTCTAGTTTTTGATTTATGGTTGTATGTAACATGTTAAGAACTGTGATAAATTGCTGACAGAATATCATATAATGGACAGCCACACTGAGTCAAGCTGCTTATTGGTTCAGCAAGGTTCATTATGTCACTTTTTTTTAATACTTTCTTTGATAAATGTATATACCTAGTCAGTAGCATGACAGTAGTTTCCTTTGATTTATGATCAGTGAGGATAGAAAGCACCATTAGAAGCTTGTATGTCACCTGTATAGTAGAGATTTAAGGTAAAATTCCTGATATGATTGTATTGTTATAAATTGATCTTTCTGGATTCTGTTTTTTAAGCTTGATACCTCATACATCTTAGGTTAATTTTCATTTTTCTGTAAAACATTTTGTTCGCTGATACAGTATTTAAATCTGTAAACATTAAACATTTTCAATCTTAATCCTCATTTAGTGTTAGTAACATTAGTTGATAAGATTTTAAGTCAAATTGTAGGGTCTACTATTGTGACATTGCATTATTACATAAGTTGAGGTGTCTTGTTTTTCTTTTGGCCAATCTGAAGTTGGCATGTTAGTGTTATGATGTAATTGCTGAGTGTTAAGAGATACCTTACCATATCATGGAGAATCTACATTTTTAATAGCAGTTCTTTGAGGTTAGAAATATTGGGTCAGATTAGAGATGTTTGGTTATGACCTTAAGTCAAAAAATTTTTAAAAATTAACACAATTAGGAAAAATTTGGTACCACTGGTCTCCAAGTAATATCTTTACAAATAAGCCGTCCAATGCTTACAGGAAAATTTGTTATTTACTATAAAGGATTTTTTTGGGTGGAAATTTAAATATTTCCCTATCGGGCTAAAGTGCTTAAGAAATGTTTTTTCCCTAAAGATGACCTGTGTCTTATGTACTGAGTATGATGACATCAGATGTGTAGTTAGCCTTGCTGTATGCCGTCATCATTCTCTTTCTGATGTTCAGCTTGTGCCATCGACGCAACTAAAGTGCTTGTTAAGGACAGCTCCCTCCTACCTCCAGGAAAGCCTGGGTGAAATCAGTGATTCAGAGTTATAAAATGAAATCTGCTTCCAAAGGTGGTCTAGCATAGGAAAAAATAATTGTTTTATGTAACATAAGAGCTTATTTTGAAGATGTCTTGAATTATTTTATGGTTTTATTGTCTCGTTTTTGAGTTTTCTTTTCCCCTTTTATGTCTCTAAGTGAAATGAGGAAGCTGGGAAATTATTTTTTGGTACAGAACATTAAGTCTTTAAAGTACTTCTGTGAACTTAGAATGTATTTTATATGATAGTGAAGAATTATGACTATTGTGGGCTTGCTATTTTGTGTGAATGGTTTCATACAGTATGTAACATTGGTACCTGTGTGTGAACCTGGCCGGCTTTCCTAAGATATACAGATGAATTGTAGCACGTTTTGATCTCTCCTAAAAGGTGTACACCCTCTCAGTGTCTGGAGACCGGCTGATTGTGGGCACCGCAGGCCGCAGAGTGCTGGTGTGGGACTTACGGAACATGGGCTATGTGCAGCAGCGCAGGGAGTCCAGCCTGAAATACCAGACTCGATGCATCCGGGCCTTCCCCAACAAGCAGGTACTGATGTACTTGTATTCAGTGATTTGACCATTGCCTTTACAGCTCTTTCTTTTCTTTCTTTCTTTCTTTCTTTCTTTCTTTCTTTCTTTCTTTCTTTCTTTCTTTCTTTCTTTCTTTCTTTCTTTCTCTCTTTCTCTCTTTTTTTGTGCTGCTCCTGGGGCATGCCCCTTAGCTTTTTTGCTCAAGATTAGCTCTCTGATATTTGAGCACAGCTCTACTTCTGGCTTTTTGGTGTTTAATTAGAGATAACAAAGTCTCACAGACTTTCCTGCCTGGGCTGGCTTTGAACTATGATCCTCAGATGTTAGTCTTCTGAACATCTATGGTTACAAGTGTGAACCATCAGTACCCAGCCCTTTAGAGCTTTGTATTTTTTTTTTTTTTCTGGGAGAAGTGACTTAGAATTTGTCTTTAAGTATATTCTCTTTTGTAGATATTTCAGCTTAGAAACTTAGAAACCTGCTTGCATGATGCAAAGGAGTGGCACTGATCAAAATGAATTGTACTCATAAGTTGATACACTGAGTTGAAATCTCCTCATATGTTACTTAAAGATGATGAAAAATACATATACAAATCAATCTTAGAAATCAGTGAATTAAATCTGAAAGTTTACGTTTATAGGATTTGCTGTTTTTCTTTCCCGCTGGGACTACAGGGTCGTGCTGTGTATCCCAGGCTGTCTTGGATCTTGTGAGCCTCTTCCCTCAGCCACCCAAATGATAGGATTACAGGTGTGCACAGCCACACACACCTGGCTTTTTTAGTTGTTTTTTGTAACCTTGGTACTAATACATTTCTTCTCTCACTTGATTATAGAATCAGATGCAATGCTCCTCACAACAGTGGTTTAAAAATTTTTTTTTTGTTGTTGTGTTATTAGGGTTTTGAACTCAGGGCCTTGATTTGCTAGTTAAGTACTCTACTCCTTGAGCCAGCTTTTCCTTGTGTGGCTTTTGCTATTTTTCAGTAGTGTCCTTTTGCTGACTCCCTCCTACCCGGGCCTCTTGAACAGCTAGGATTCTAGTCATAGCACAGACCTGTACCACCATACCTGGCTTGTTAGTTGACATGGGGATCTTGCTAACTTTTTGGAACTAACTTTGGGCTGACTTTGGAAACACTGTCCTCTGCACCTCCACTTCACTGGTATTGGGGTGATAAGGTGAACTGCAGAGTCCAACTGAGACTAACTCTTGGATCTGCAGAGTGACTCTCCTTCCAGAGATTAGCTTGTTCTTCATTCTTTAGGGAGCTCACTTCTTACCTGGTCCTTAAAGTCGTATGGGGAGCTGGTTGAATGGTCAGTGATAATAAGGTTTGGTGAGAGGAAAAAGTCATTAAAAACAGCAGATAGGTTTAGAACCATGGCTCTCCTCTTGGCCCTTTGTCTCAGAACTCTAGTACTTCAGCCTAGTGATGTAGCTTAAGTGATAAAGTGCTGGTCTAGTGAACATGAGGCCCTGGGTTCAATTCCTAGTACTATAAAAAAAAAACCAAACAAACTCAAAAACAACAAAAAACCTCTATTTTTTTTTTAAGGGAATGGTATATTACCATTGAAGATAAATAATTAAGTGAAATTTAAAAGGAATTTAAGTATGATTAAATAGGCTTGCATTGCAGAGAGTATTTGTATATTTTTATATCTGGAACTTTCCCATTATAATGGGAGTTTAGGGTTTTCCTGAATTCTTTTCTATAAGCATTTTAGGAATGAACTGTTATCTTGAAATGTTAAAAAAAATGAAGCTATAATACATCTCCCTCTCTAGCATATTATTTCTCTTGTTTTTATACCATGTTGCCATTTCAGGGAGGTATAAGAAAAGGTTTGAAATTGTAGCCCCCTCTTTTTTTCTTTCTTTGGTGTTGGTACTGGGGCTTGAACTTGGTGCCCCCTTAGCTCTTTCCCTCAAGGCTCATGCTCTACCACCGGAGGCAGCCGCACTTGTGGCTTTTGCTGTTTAATTGGATAAATGAATCTCATGAACTTTCCTGCCCAACGGGCTTTGAACCTTGATCCTCAGATCTCAGCTTCCTGAGTAGCCAGGGGTGAGCCGCTGGCCCCTAGTTCTAAACCACGTTTGCCTGTTCCTGAATTCTTTTTATTTTTTTCCAAACCTGACTAGCTATAGTAAATGCCGGAGGTGGAGCGACTGAGATGGAGGACTCGTGTTTCGGTCGATTTGGATTATTGATGCTCCCAATGAAGGAAACACAGTTCTTACAGTTAAAGATGAAGAGGCCATTGAACACAGACTATATTTTAACTGAGGGAGCAAATTTGAATCCTCTTCTGGACAGGAAATGGAAGATACTAAAATACTTATTTTTCTTATTTTGGTTTGATAAAATAATTGGACATTTTTGATTGTAGTGTGCAGGATACTGGAAGAAAGCACATGATGGGAGCCTTTTTTCTTAGAAATTCGCCATGAATGTTCTTCACGTTTTATAAATTTGTCACAACTGTGTCAGTACAGCTTAAATAGCTTGTTATAATTTTCAGCTTTGAAATATCTTTATTATGGATTAAATTTGAGAACTAGTTCCTTGTTTTGGGGAGCTACATTTTACCATTTGTGTCCTTTGGTTCCTTCCTGACAGGGTTATGTATTAAGTTCTATTGAAGGCCGAGTGGCAGTTGAGTATTTGGACCCCAGCCCTGAGGTGCAGAAGAAGAAGTATGCCTTCAAATGTCACAGACTGAAAGAAAATCATATTGAGCAGATTTACCCAGTCAATGCTATTTCTTTTCACAATATCCACAATACATTTGCCACAGGTAAAGTATGGTGAGCTAACATCTAATTATTAAGGCTATATATACCTTCTGTGTTTAGGCAGAATTATTTTTAAAATTTGTGTTTTCAAAACATTTGTGGGAAAAATCCTAGCATAATATTTCTTTGGGGAAAATGTAACGTTGATGGCCTTAAAAAGTAGCTGTTTGCTGAGATGCTTGCTTTAGTGTCTGAAGAACCATTTTAACTCTTTTTAAATTATTTGTAGGTGGTTCTGATGGGTTTGTAAATATTTGGGATCCATTTAACAAGAAGCGACTGTGCCAATTCCATCGGTACCCCACTAGCATCGCATCGCTTGCCTTCAGTAATGATGGGACCATGCTTGCAATAGCATCATCATATATGTATGAAATGGATGACACGGAACATCCTGAAGATGGTATCTTCATTCGCCAAGTGACAGATGCCGAAACAAAACCCAAGTGAGTATGCTTCACCTGTATTTGAGCCATTTCTTGCATTCAACCCAGGATTTATTAATTTTTCTAAATTCATGAATAGCATTGTTGATGCCTGCTCGATATTACAGCTGACTATAGGGCTAGAGTTGATTTTATCTTGTTCTCCCAAGCTTTCAATATCCGTAGGTTGATAGACGTCTGATGGATAAAATTGTGCCTAGTTGTTTTGTAGAGAAGAATGTCAAGCTCTCATTCTTCTTGAATAGGCTCTATTATTTGAATCTCTGGAGTTATTACTAGCTCATTGCTTCAAAATTAAGTTGAGGAATTCAAGAATAATTTATTTTGGTAAATTCTATTTAAGATATTTAGGAATTTGAACTGCCAAAAATCTTTCCTCTCCATGAAGATTGTTTCTATAGCATTTACACAGAATGAATGACCTTCAGGTCTAGCTGGAAACCCAGAGTTACATGGCCTTGCCTAGAATAGCAGATTTTCTTAACTTTGAAGTTTAAGTTTCAGAGATGTTTTTGAACTCTAGGTTGTAACTATTTACTGAGAGGAATAATTTTTTTGCTACCAGAATCGCAAAGCTTTTTTACTTATCTTTACTGAGAAGCTTATGAGAAAATCATTAGGCATGTGTTAAATGATAATGGTCCTACCCAAGTCTCTTTGTCCTGTTCCCTGTCTCACTGTCCCCAAGGACCTGGAAGAAAGACCTCAATATTTATGGGCTAAAGAAATATCTTCAAGTTCCTTTATTTCCTAAATTAAAATAAATATCCTAAATTTGTTGAGTCCCAGTCAAGAGGCAGAATATTCAGTATTTAGTATCATGTATGCTTTTACAGTAAGGTTTGACTTTAGAAAAGCTTTAGATTATAAAGTCTGTTGGATAAAGGACTGTGTTTGCATTTAATCTGTCACTTTTGTATCTCCTGTCCTGGCCAGCCGTTTTGATCTCATGCTGTTTTCTTTTTTCTTTTGAACTTGTAGGTCACCATGTACTTGACAAGATTTCATTTATTTAAATGCCTTGTTGATAATAAAACAATTTGTACTCCCCAATAGTGGATTTATTATTATTAACCAAGAAATCAGGAAAATACTAATTTTAATGTAAGAATCTGAAAATAATGGGAAAAAGGTTTTCATTGTTTTATTTTTTAATGATGACTCCCTTAAGTGTATGAGATGGTTTGTTGTTATTACTGCATTAAAAGTATTTGAACAAATAAAAATGTAAGGGCAGTGACTGTGCTTTTGAGAATCAGTTTTGACATTGGTTTTTGTTTCTGCTGTGGGAGTAAATGTTTGTAAATAAATACAAGTAATAAAAATCCTTTTGCATTCTTTCTGGACCTTAAATGGCAGAGGAAAAGACTGTTGAGCCATTTATTTCTTTTGCTGGTTATAGTTGCTAATTCGAAAGCTGCTTCAGACTGCTTCATGAGGAGGTTAATCTACAATTAAACAATATTTCCTCTTGGCTGTCCATTATTTTCTGAAGCAGATGGTTCATCATTTCCTGGGCTGTTAAACAAAGCGAGGTTAAGGTTAGACTCTTGGGAATCAGCTAGTTTTCAATCTTATTAGGGTGCAGAAGGAAAACTAATAAGAAAACCTCCTAACATCATTTTGTGACTGCAAACAATTATTTATTAGCAAACAATTGATCCCAGAAGAGCAAATTGTTTGAGTCAGTAATGAGCTGAGAAAAGACAGAGCATATCTGTGTATTTGGAAAAATAATTGTAACGTAATTGCAGTACATTTAGACAGGCATCTATTTGGACCTGTTTCTATCTGTAAATGAATTTTTGGAAACATTAACGAGGTTTACATATTATTCTGACATTTATATAGTTCTCCTGTCCATTTCAGTTGTCCAGCCGCTGGTAATTAAGGTTAAAAAGAAAAAAATGATAGTGAGAATGAAATTCATTTCAATGTAATTCCTTAAAGCAGAGCACGAACTTAGCCTGGCCTATTCTAAGTAGTTCCAGCTAGTATTCTATCCCTTTATAGGTAGATAGTTGGCAACCTTATTTTTTTTTTTTTAAACAGAATTGTATTGTAAGTAGATGCCTCTGAGTAGGACTTAAGTCTTTACTGCAATTTGTTTTATTCACAATGTATTTTTTAAGGAGTTCTTTGGTTAACAAGAGAAGGGTCTCAAGTTTTTCAGTGAAACCCTGTAAAAACCTGAGCCAATCTTTTGAAATGTATTTTCTTCATTTCAGGTCCACCTAATCATCTCGTGAAAGTGGTTTCTCTATGGAAAGCTTTGTGTGCTTCCTACAAACACATGCTTATCCGATCCCTAAGGGATGTATGACAGTCATTGTGGACGTGTTATTTAGTACGTGGATTTCTCTGTTTTCTGTCTTACAAGAAATTTGTCTGTGTACTCTTTACTACCTTGTTCAGGGTGGTGAGTCTGTCCCTGTGCGTAGTCTGAAGAATTTCTTATCCTACTCCCAGTTGCTGTCGTTGAGTGGTTTGAGCTCTTTTGTAGCATAATCTAAACCTGTTATTTTCCTGCTGTCTAATAAATCAGATCCCGAGCCCTCACGTTGGATTTTTAAAATATTGGTAATTAATGTAATTTGCTACATAAAAAGGCTTTTGTAAAACAAACTCTTCATCAGGGCATGTGGAGGATGACATTTTACCTTGAAGTCCACTCTGCCTCATTTAATTATGTATGCTCTGATGTATGTTGGTGATACAGTGGTGAATAAAGTGATCTGTTGGAATTCAGCCATTTCCTGCGTGCCCCCTCGGTGGATCAGCAGGGCTTTGGAGCCAACTGCAGCTTCTCAGGACAGCCACAGACCTACTGTGGCAGCCTCTGGGTGCCTTTTGGCATGATGCTCTCCTAGCGGTGCCAGTTTCCTAGAGCTCATGGTAGCTCTTACGTCCCTGTGCTGATGAAATCATCTTCATGCAGAGAGCCAAATGACAGGCCCTTCTGGACTTATCCATCAAATGCTAAATCAGAGTGAAGCCCTTGGGATGGTAAATAATGTAATAGCCAGGGATGAACTGATGATATTGGTTCTTTGTTGTGATTATGTGCTTTTAAAAGTCATAACCACGTGGTTTGAGAACAGCATAAATTTGTTGTATAACAAAGATGATTAGTATGGTACTGTTGAAGGTGACCAAATTAAAGCTATGTTGTGGACCTGTCTGAATTTGTGTGGGGGAGCTTTTTTGGTGGTTCCTGCTAGGTGTCTGGCCTCTTGTCTCTTGAAACCAAATATGCCTCCTTGCCTTCCCTGAGTACTGCTTACCTGGCTCTCCCTTCCAATTGCTTGTTTATTTTTATAGCACCTTTCCCCCTAATTACTTAGGGATATTACCTCATTTCATTGGTGTTCTTGTATCTATTCTTTTAGTGTCTCTTCTGCTAACTTTATTTCTTTCTACTGCTGCGATATTTTGGGTCCTTTGAGCGAATACTTCAGTTTCTAGTCTTTGCCTTTACTCTCTTGTCTTACAGAGTAGTGACTTTCAAACATGTAATTGTGACCCAAGTAAAAAATAACATTTTGGAGCTCCAGTCTAGAGCACAGCCATATATAACTGATAGAGGCTCATAAAACATTACTTGCCCTTTTCACATGTGATATGTATATATGGTGTGTGTGTTTCCTTTTTGTTTTTTAAGCTTTTCAATGTTGGTTATAGTAACTCTGAACTGAGTTGACAACAAATGTGTTAATGCATGTGATTGGGAGAAACTTGATAGTTTTTTTTTTTTTTTATATATACTATCATGCCTCAGGTACTAGTGGCTTATGCCTATAATCCTAGCTACTCGGGAGGCTGACATCTGAGGATTGGGGATTTGAAGCCAGCCCAGGCTGGAAAGTCAATGAGAATCTTAGCTGTAACCACCAAAAAGTTCTGAAGTGGAGCTGTGGCCTAAAGTGGTGGATCCACTAGCCTTGAGCAAAAAGCAGCTCAAGGACAGCCTCAGGCCCGGAGTTCAAACCCCATGAGCAACATAAAGCTATCATGCCATATTTGGAATCTTCTACTGTTCTCTTCCATTCTCATAGTAACCCTTTATTAACTTGCTAGGTCAGTGTCTTGAGATCATCATGCAGGGATTGTAGCTGAATTGTTCTCAGAACAGGGCTGCCCTTCATGTGGAATCCTGATAAGTTGATGGGATGAGAAAGTGATGTGTTTCTTAGTTCCACTGTCCAGTCAGTGTATAAGGTATTATGTGTAGAATATTATGTATCTACTGTAGAATGTGACGGTGTACTGGGAAGTCATCCTTTGTTCTATGGGAAATATAGCCTTCCTGTAAGGTGTGAAGCCAGACTGTCTAGTTTTGCTTTTGTTACCTTGTATAAACTCCAGCGTTGGCTAAGCCATTTCCATTTTCAAGAATAGGATTCTATGGTCAAGCAGTGTTGGCTTCCTTCCCTTTGTTTATTTGTTTTGTTTTTGTTACCAGTCCTGGCGTGTGGACTCAGGGCCTGAGCACTGTTCCTGGCTTCTTTTTGCTCAAGGCTAGCACTCTACCTCTTGACTTCCGGCTTTTTTCTATATATGTGGTGCTGAGGAATCGAACCCAGGGCTTCATGTATATGAGGTGAGCACTTTACCACTAGGCCATATTCCCAGCCTGGCTTCCTTCCCTTTGGAACTCAGTGTACATTAGCTTCCTGAGAGCTTGGAGAATTCTAATGGGAAAGACATCCTTACAAGTTTGTTTGACTTTGTGCTCCTGAATTGCTTTTATCCCAAGTCCCTTCTGCAACTCTTGTACTATACCCCTGACTGCCCTTGGGAATTTTACCTCGTACCAGTCCCAGAAAACACTTTTGCACTCTGGTACCCTGAGAGCTAGATACTTGCTTCTCTGTTGTTCTAATAATCACTGTTGATGTCTAGATCTCACAGTCTGCTCAGATATTCCCTGTTTGTAGGTTGTTAGTTCAGATTTTTGACTCTTGGAAATCCTGATCAAGGACTCTTGGTCGATAATTCATTTCACAAATAAGTGTGCCCTTTCTCCAGATGTGTGTGAAGCAACTTTTCCATACCTTTGGCAGCAGTGCTTTAGCGATTGCATCTGCACACCTTGCTAACATTTACGTTAGTAGTAGGAGGGATGGCAGCTTTGTATATTCTGGCATACCAATGCAGGCTTTTTTTTTTTTTTTTGTCCCCTTTAGTTGGGGGCCTTGAACTCTGGGCCTTGGTGCTGTTCCTGAGCTCTTCAGTTCAAGGCTAGTGCTCTGCCACTTGAGCCAAAGTGCCCCTTCGGGTTTTCTACTGGTTAATTGGAGATAAGAGTCTCATGGACTTTCCTGCCCAGGCTGGCTTTGAACTGCAGTCCTCAGATCTCAGTCTCCTGAATAGCTAGGATGACAGGCCTGGGCCACTGGCTCCTGGCTGTGGGCCATTTTAATGTTGCTAAATGATATCAACAGTCTCCTTTTCAAAACAATATATAGCTTGGAAATGTAGATACTCAAGTGTGCTAGGTGTGACCTTTGGATTTATTCACTATAAAATGGATAGGATAGTTTTGGGAAAATTTAGGTAACAATCCAAAAGTTATCCCATGTCATCAGAATCTTCTGGTGGATACATTCTTCCTAACATAACTGGCAGTTGTGTATTTATATATACAGACCTTATATTTACACAAAAATAAGACAATGTGATGTTTTGATATATGTATATATTGCAAAAAGATTACCTGTGAGCCAGGCAGTATTAATCCTAGCTGCTTAACAGGCTGAGATCTGAAGTCAGCCTGGGGTAGGAAAACGTGTGTTATACATCTTCAACTAACTACCAGAAAGAAAACAAAAGTGGGAAGGGGAGGTGTAGTTCAAGCACCAGCCTTGAGCAAAAAAGCTTAAGGACGGGGCGCAGGCTGAGTTCAAGCCCTAGTACCTGTACACACACACACAATGTTGAGAATACTGACGGTGCACTTAGTTTCAGTTGTACATTTGTCACCATGTTGCACTTTAGGTTTCTACATTTTAATCATCTCATAGGAAATACCTACTTTTACCATTTTGGTGTATGTCCTTCAGAATGTTTTTTTACTTGACGAATGTTTTTGCTAATCGTACATGAAATTGGTGGATGAATTTGAAGATTTTGTTTGGCAGTACTGGGAATTGAACTCAGAGCCTTGCACTTGATAGGCAAATGTGATAATCATTTAAACCACACCCAGTACTTTTGCTTAATTATTTTTCAGGTAGTTTTTTCCTGAACCTCACCTGAACTGAAATCCTCAGACCTATGCTTCCTCTGCAGCAGGCTACAGAGGTCCTGTCTACCAAGCCGGGCTTGTTCAGCAAGGTGGGGCCTCACTGAGCCAACTTTGTCCTCCGGCTCCATCTCTATTTTTAAGACTGGACATATTTGAATCCTCATGATTCCCCCTCATGCCATTCCTCTCTTTTTACTTTTTTTTTTTTTTTTTGGCCAGTCCTGGGCCTTGGACTCAGGGCCTGAGCACTGTCCCTGGCTTCTTCCCGCTCAAGGCTAGCACTCTGCCACTTGAGCCACAGCGCCGCTTCTGGCCGTTTTCTATATATGTGGTACTGGGGACTTGAACCCAGGGCCTCATGTATACAAGGCATGCACTCTTGCCACTAGGCCATATCCCCAAGCCCCTCTTTAATCAGATTTAAACATTCTCCATTACTGGATATTATGTCATTTGATCCTTGAGAAAATTAAAATAACCTTGTATTAATGGAATATTGTACTAATGTAAACATTATATTAAAACTTTTTTTTTTTTTTGGCCAGTCCTGGGCCTTGGACTCAGGGCCTGAGCACTGTCCCTGGCTTCTTCCCGCTCAAGGCTAGCACTCTGCCACTTGAGCCACAGCGCCGCTTCTGGCTGTTTTCTGTATATGTGGTGCTGGGGAATCGAACCTAGGGCCTCGTGTATCCGAGGCAGGCACTCTTGCCACTAGGCTATATCCCCAGCCCTCTTTTTACTTTTTTAAAAGCATTGTGTCTATACTTTGTATGCACATTTTGTGTCCCCGTGCAGCACGTTTTGAAAATTTGAAAGTTTGTGCATATGGTTAAGTTGATCCCAGACTGAGCCTGTCCATCCATATTCAGTGTCAGGTGTGGTTGGTAAGGTGTGGTAAAAGGGTGTAGACCTGTACATTGAAGACATCAGCAGCAAGGCTGTATGATGGAGTAGCTAAGCTGGGAGCCCCTTTTCTCCTAGATCAGCCCCCATCACAAAAGGAATGAGGGCTGATTCTATCCCTACCACTTTTTTTTTTTTTTTTTGGCCAGTCCTGGGCCTTGGACTCAGGGCGTGAGCACCATCCCTGGCTTCTTCCCGCTCAAGGCTAGCACTCTGCCACCTGAGCCACAGCGCCCCTTCTGGCTGTTTTCTGTATATGTGGTGCTGGGGAATCGAACGGAGAACTTCATGTGTAGGAGGCAGCCACTAGGCCATATTCCCAGCCCCCCTACCACTTCTTGTTGAGTCTTTCAAAGGTGAAAACAGCATAACCCAAATCACAGTTCTTAACCTATGCCCTGGGAAAATGTGTGCATATGTTAATTGTACCTCATAAGTTAGATATTAATTAGACTATCCATTCTGTTGTTTGGGAAGCAAAAACAGCTGTAGTTTTCATGGTTCTCCCCTTTGACTTTCCCAACCTCAGTCTTTGAAATGTCTCTGGGTAGCCCATCTTTCACTTGGGGAAATACTGACTTAAGCTATTAGGAGTAGTTAGAGCAGTTTCCTTTCAAAATGGCACCTGGCTACATTGCTTTGGAACTAGCACTAAGAGAAATGAAAGCTGTCGCTCCTGGTGGCCACAAATACCAATTGGACCATTGAGAACAAAGGCAGTTTCCCCTTGATCAGTGGTGTGTTGCAACAATGCTTTCATTTTCCATGGATGCCCACAGAACTTGTCCTGGGGTCGCTGTAGGGCACTGGCTTCTTAGTTGCAAAGTATTTTGTCCTGATTGGGGAAAACTAAAACCCCAAGGAGCCTGAAAGTGAAAAACAGACTCTTTAATTAATACAAGCCTGGAATTGGGAGAACATGAAATGAGTTGGCTCATTTATTTCATATATAGCTCTCATGACTTGAAAACTGGTCTTCCATACTTATTTTAAATTAAAAGCAATTGATATCCCCCCTCCCTCCCCAATCCTGGGGCTTGGGACTCAAAGCCTGAGCACTGTCCTTGGCTTCTTTTTGCTCAAGGCTAGCACTCTACCTCTTGAGCCACTTCTGTTTTTTTCTGTTTATGTAGTGCTGAGGAATCGAACCCAGGGCTTCGTGCATGCTAGGCAAGCACTCTACTGCTAAGCCACATTCCCAGCCCAGCAATTGATTTGTTGTTTTATTTTCTTTGGATATACCCGTGGCATGATTTTCCAAATTACCTGACTAGTTGAGAGAGGGGAAGAAGAAAAGGCTTTACTGAATGTTAGCAGACTTAAGTAATTGGAGGTTCATTTCCCTTGGTTTATTTCATGAACTAATTTCCCAAGAAATATTTTTTCACATGTAGCTACATTAGCCAACTCTGTGCCGTTAACACAAACCTGAAGAAGCCATACAAATTATACCTACTGGTCTTAGAAGCACCTACGTTTGCTTTTCCAATGTTGTAATGAAGTACCTTTCATCCTCTTTATAGGACTCTGTTATAGGCTATTGCAGTAATTTAAAACCTATGTACCTAGACTCCTGACCTTGTTATAACATCACTTTATAATTCTCAAAATACTTGGCTCCTGAAGATTTTCTTAGCACCAGCCATGTATTCTTAAAGAGCCCAATTTGTCTTCAGTCTTACATTCTCCATATCTGTTCTGCTGCTAAGACTATTGCCTGACAGCTTCTTCAGAATTTGCCTGCTTAGCATGCCTTTCCGTTATTAGCATTTTCCACTTAGCCTTGCTTGGAACAGTGGCAGTGTGCATCTTTACAGAGCTTTAGATGTAGAAGCATTCTTTCTGTTTACTGTTGGTTTGTTAAGATTGCTGGGGTATTATGGTGCTCAGCTGCTCACGTTTGACTCAGGTGTAAAGATGATGGCAGTGGAGGTTTACCATCACTACCACTACCCTCCACACACTGCCCTTTGTTGACACTTTGCTGAATTACAAGCCGAAGTCTAGAATGGTCATTCTTTATTCAGAAGTTGATAGTTGGTGGCTTGGCGGTTTGGTTCTTTGAACTATACAAACACTATATACAGTGAATGTTGGACTTTATCTTTTGCTTTGCTTAGCTTTGCAGTATGACACACCACTTCAAAGCATCATGGACTTGTGCTTCTAGTCATTCTGTGGGGTTTTGAAACTGTCAGAGTTAGAAAATATCATTTATTTGGACTCCACTAACAGAATTTGTGACAAGTTAATCAGAGAGGCAAGTAAGATTAGAGAGGATATATTTAATTCTTGAATAGTGAATTCTTTGCTGATATTAATATGTTGATAATAGGGATATGTGATCTATACATTGAACCATGGTCTGCACCTGAAAATTCATGACTAGTTAACCTATTTTGATATTTCCATAAAAGCATTTTTTTGCTTAGAAACAGTGAAGCAGATTGACCCCAAGGCTTCATTCTGGTGATTCAGGACAGCCCTCTGGAAACATTCAGAGAAACTATTTAGCCTCTTTGGATTAATTAAAAAAAATTAGGACTAATCTAAATTTAAAATTTTAATTGGATCAAGGCAAATTTAATTTTGCCAAACAGCCAAACTTTCAGCAAAGCTTTTCTCATAAAGAAATGACTCCTCCCCCTCAAAAAATGAAAAGACTCCAAATAAATTGGACATAGAAGAAGGATTCTTTTTCTTTTTGGATGGTGTATAACCCTATTGGGCTGTTCTTGAACAACTTTAACTTTTTAAACTGCTCTCTCCCCAGTGAGAGTTTTGTGGAATGGATGAGATAAGACTAGTTATTTCTTAATACTTGTTAGGGCAAGGATCCAGTAGATTTGAAATGAAGGAGACAAATAGGCTTATTAAAAAAGACCCTGCTCTTTGGCTAGTTGGGAAGAGCCTGCCGAGGGAGAGAGGCATGCTGCTCTGAGGATAGCCTGTAGTATTCATAACTGGAATTGTCATTCTTTGTGAGTGTTTGTGAGTTGTTTTGTGTGAGAAGGGGGTTAATCATATTAATTCTTCAGAAACATAAAAATTTCGGAATTAGAAGCTAAAGAAATCAGTTTTAAATGAGCATCTTCCGATCTATGTTGGAGGGGATATCCCAGTTCCTTGGATATCCAAAGAATTTAGGTCGACAAAGCATCTCAAGGCCTGGTGTACTATTGACTACTGAGGGCCTCAAAGAGAACATGTTGTCATGGCTGTTCTAATGGAACTGTCCATCACTGCCAACTACTGGTTGGAAAAAACTATCAGGGATTGTTTTATAAGAGCCTCATAACCTTTGGGGATTAGAGGCCTGTGCAGGCTAACTGTGACAGTACCATGACATTAAAGATCTCTTCTCTGTAATTCAGAGCATATGGCCTTTCTTCCACGCTTCCCCCCTTCTTCAACCAATAGTCAGACAATAAAAGGTACACATACAAAAGTTGACGTAGGAAAATGTGGCTGTTGGCCTTGTGGTGTTTGAAGTAGACATCTGCCCAAGACATCATTGTGCCATTTGTTTCAGGTGGTGGTTGGCCAGAAACCTAAGCGTTAGATCTGGTCTTGTAGGTATATGCAGTGAGACAGTGGGCCCATTTACTTGCACTACATGAAAGTCATAGAACATGCTTTGTGGATGCTTAGGAGATCCCTACTTCTGAGCCCAGCTCAGGTTTCCCTGGACACAACTTTCAGAAGAGGGGGCTACTGGATGTGAAAAGAAAATGCATCTTGTTAACTGTTTGGGTGGTACACAGAGTTTACAGGTCTAATAATTTTGAAGAGAGGAAGATACTGGAGAAACATTGTGCACGAAATTTCTACTCTGAAGTAAGACTTCATAAGAAAATGTTGAGTAGTGACAATAATTTTGAGCTACTAAGATGTGGTTTGGGAGATCATATCTGAAGACCTTGAAGTTACCTTCTGACCATATTTCAGTCATGGCTTTAATCACATCCTCAGTGATTTGAATTATTTAGTATCTTTTTGAGAGTACATTTTTTATGCCTAATTATATGACAAAGATATATACCATGAAATATTTATCATGTAATTATGATTAAAATGTGCACTCTCCCCAAAGATGTGTATAATCACCTTTAAGTATTCTATATTTAATTAAAGGAGTCTGGTAGACTTCTGGGTCAACTTGCTTAAGCTGAGAACTACATTTCCCAGCATCCATTTCCCTGTTTATTTTCTGGGTAGAGTTGATCAAAAGGGAATGGAATATGCACAGACTGGGAAGCCTGAAGGAAAGCTGTAGTCTTTACTTTGGGGCTTTTATCCCTGTCTGAGGCAGTGATGGGTGGGTGGTTGCTTCCTGAGTTCTTACATGTTCGCTATCCCAACTGCAGCGTGTAGCCACCCAAAGTGGCTTTGCTACAGGCCTGTAGGTCCCTCTAGCATCTCTGCGGTCCTTTTGGTGGCTGGATGTGCGTGGCCCCTGATTGACTGCTGAGTGACTGTTGGTCTCCAGCATCACTTCCAGACCTTCACTACTGTTCCCCTCCTCAGCTCCACTCACAACTCTGGTCTGATTCCTGTAATACAGCCCTAGTCTATGGCTGCCAGTTTCACTCATTGACACCTTTATTGACACAGGATTAAGAGAACTAGAGGTTAAGCTTGAAGTCTCTTTTCAAAAGGATGTTCATTCTTTCAAAGCCTTTGCTTTTAAGGTTGTGAAGGGCATGTGTGTAGAGGTGAAAGTGCTAGAACTTTCTGGTGTCTGGACTGTAGGACGTAATTGGTTGTCCATTTCATGTGAAGATGATCCTTCTGACCTACAAGTGTTTCCAAAGCTGAGTTTGTACTGATTCAGACAAATTCAGATTTGTGAAACATGTAAATAATTGCTGCTACTAACCATATATCTGTGTCTTTCATCCCCCTTTTCTTTTTTCCCCCTCTAAAATGAATGAGCCTTATGCTTTTAGACCCTTATGCTCCAGTGATGGAGAATTTTGGATTAGGGACCCCAATTTAGCTTCACCAGGGATATAGCAAATTCAATGACCTTGACCTCCCTCAGACACATGCTCATGAAACACCAAAATATTCCCCTTTGGGTAATTTTTTGTCTTCTTACAGATCCATTAATTTTTTTACTCATTCATTGTAGGGGATGGCAATGCCTTTAAGACCCTGGGTGGCTCTAGCCACTCTCACCTCCTTCCGTGTTCAACCGGAAGAGAAGCCGAACCAGCCCCCGCCTCTCGGTGGTGAGCACGTGTGTCATAATGGCGCCGGTTGAGCCAGAGGCGGAGCCAAGAGGTCTCCGCCTCTGTGGGAAGTTCCGTGACATCACCGTGATGGACACGCTTCTTAGCCTATCGTTGGCACCTGGCCAGTCCCTCTCCTTCGCGCATCACTGCTGGTATAAGTGTATTTGCCCTCCCCCTTATTAAACCAGAACACCCCTTGAGGGTTCTCCGAGAAGTCCACGCGCCCGTGTCTTCCTTGGGAAATATAGGGAGGGGGCAGGACATTCTCGCGACCACACGCTGACCAAGGCTGCACGTGGCCTTTGCTCCCGCAGTTAATCCCTACTGGCCAGGGGATGCGTTGAGGGCGATAGAGGACCACACAGAAGGGGCGGACAGGCCCAGGACCTCCACGCGGACGGAGGTAGAGCTAAGCCCGGCAAATTCATCTTCTGAATCTAACTTTGGGCATCGCTTTTGGTTCAGGAGAGTGCAGGTACTTTTAATGCCGGAGTCTCAGTCTTTGGGTGTTGATGATGGATATAAAAGTGAGCTAACCTGAAATGTATGTTAGCATGGTGTGTTCTATATTGTCAGGCACAGTGTTCACAGTATTCAAAGATGGGTCACATATAATCTTTGTCTTAAACTTCCAGTTTGCTGAGGTGAGACAGCCATCTAAACCAGCCAAGTGGCCAAGGCCGAGGGGAAGGAGACACTAGCGTGTGCCTTTTAGAATCAAGCCTCCTTTTCCCAACCTTAACAGGGATGAGAATGAGCACACACATGCCAACAAATTGAAACTACTCAGTGTCACTCTAGTCTCACTCATTGATGTGTTCTTTTGCGCTGTCATATGTTTTTGCATTTCCTCTTTCCCTTTTATATAAGCAGCCATTGTTCTCTTAAGCCTAAAGATATTGGAGGTACAGTGGGTGGAAAACTCTGTATTCACACAAAATTTAAATACATAGCATAGTCATAGTCATTGTTAAAAACAGGTCCCTAAGTGCAGCATTCTCAGCACACTTTGTACAGGGGCTCTTAAGGTATTTTTTATTGTTTTACTGGACCCACTGCCTTTGTTGAGATGCTGTCCTCAGAACTCTCTGCATCATGACCTCCCATCCCCAACACCTCAGTGGAATTGAAGTGGGTACTTGGGGGCACTTGACTTCCTGGTTAGACTAAGGATAATGATCTTGGAATTTTGTTCCCAAGAACGATAAGCTAGGGTTGATTAGAATTTACTTCTGGGGCACGGAGACTAAAGTAGTGGTAGTAATCTCCCTGTTGGATGGAGGGTCCTATAGATTTGAGGAAGAGGTGTGTGTAAAGAAGCTGAGATCAAGGGGCCTGAGAATGTTTTTTGCTTCCATTAAGACTTTGGCATATATATAAATATAAATAAATAAATATATATGTCTATGTATTTAATTAATTATTTTTGTTGGTTGTGGGGCTTGAACTGAGGACCTGGGTGCTGCCTCTGAGCCTCTTTGTGCTCAGGGTCAGCGTTCTACAACTTGAGCCACAGCACCACTTCTGGGTTTTGAGTGCTTAATTGGAATAAGATTCTCACAGGGACTTTTCTGCCCAGGCTGACTTTGAAGTGTGATCCTCAGATCTCAGCCTCCTAAGTAGCTAGGATTACAGGTATGAGCCACTGGTGACTGCTAGATAGAGGTTTTGAATGGCATCTAGGATGTGTCTACTTTGATTTCTCCAGAATTAAGTCCTGTAGTCTCATGTGGAGGCCACCCCTGCTTACTTTTCCCTCTTTCACGAATTGACTATCATCACCAGATAAGTGTTATCTTATTTAAAAACTGGGAGCTTTGATTCTGGAGCTGCAAGTCTTATGCAGTTTGCAAGACAGTCCAATCTTGAGCCTTCAGCATTTAATGTTCCACAATCCAAAGGGATCCGTAGATGCATGTTCCCCAGGTCTCCAGAGAGAAGAGTTTTCCTCATAATGGAAGCCCCTTCAGGGGTCTTTCCCTGAGGGGTTTGGGGATCAGGAACCAAACAGCTCCCACGAAGGAAAACAATGCCTTGGGATCAGATGATTTATAGAATAGAAATCTCCAAGCCTAACACCCTGTAGCTCCATTTCTGGCTTTCACAGTGACTAGTAAGACTACCTTGGTAAGTTTTCTATGTCCTAGGCTCCAGCTGCCTCATCGCAAAAGAAACGGTTGTTAGGAAGGCTAAATGAGGACAGGTGATATGCCTTTCAGTGCCTGGTCAATTTGTTAACTATAGGTAGAGAGAGATTATACATATTACATATTAACTTCTATGTGGCATTTAGCAAACAAAGGCAAAAGATTAAATAGAAATTGCTATTTTTATTTTTTCACTTTTGGGCTGTAGGATGTCATTCCATAATGTTGGACTCAAGACACCCATTAAATTTAACATCAACTTTTTAATCGAAAAGTCTTTTAGGTGATACATTTGTATAATCACTTCTCTCTAATTGCCACTCCCCTCACTTCTTTGAAAAGAAATTTGGTTTTAAACTCTGAGCTGCTAGTGTGGACATGAACACCCACCTTCTAAGAGGTCTACTGTGCTGTCAGTGTGTGATGTCACTTACACCCATACTCTCACAAACAATGTAGAGAATACTAAGTGTTGGCAAGGTGTGGAGGCTGGACTCCTAATACATGGTTCTTAGGAATGTAAAATGGTGAGTTTATGGGAAACTGACAGGTCTCCAAAAAATGAAATGCAGGGCTGGAGGCATGGCTCATGTTATGGTAGAGCACTTGCCTAGCAAGCACAGACCCCCAGTTCAAGCCTCAGCAACATTCACACCCCAAATCTGTTGTGTTTCCATGTACTAAATTTGAAAAAGGAAATATTAACCATAAAAAATCTGGCCACCAATGGCTCACACCTGTACTCCTAACTACTTAGGAAGCTGAGATCTGAGGACTGTGGTTGGAAGTCAGCCTAGGCATGCAAGTCTGTGAGACTGTTATTTTCAATAAAATACCAAAAAGGTGGAAATGAAGTTGTGGTTCAAGTGGTAGACCACTAGTCTTGAACATAAAAGCTCACGGACAACTCCCAAGCCTTGAGTTCAAGCCCCAGGACTGGCACATATGCAAAATTTAAATATAGAATTACCATTTGATCAAAAAATTCAACCTCTGGCCATGTACTAAAAGAAAAGGGAGAACTGGAAGAAACACTTGAACACCTGTGGTCATAGCAGTATCATTCGAAGTAAAAGGAAGCAATTCAAGTGCCTCTCCAGATGAATGGATAAACAGATGTGGTGTGTGTGTTTAATACAATGTTCACCCTTACAAGGTGGGGGATTCTGGCACCTGCTACAGCACAGCATGCTACTTATGTGAGGTGAGTAGAATGATCCAGAGACAGAGGCTGGAGGCATGGTGAATTGGGACAGTTCCAGTTTGGAAAGATGAAAATGTTCTGAGACTAGATAATGGTGGTGGTTGCGCAATTACGTGGAGTTTGACTTAATGCCTCTGAACTATAGGGTTAAAAATGACTAAAATAGTCAACCTTTCGTATACTCACATCTCAGCACAGTTATAGCACACCAGCTGTTAAGTCCCACTGGGGTATGAGTTACTAGTCTGGATGTAGTACCTTTGTGGTTAAGGCTCACCTTTTGCATGCATTCACCTGTCATATCCTAGAGAAAGCAAAATATGACTTCTGCATAGGAAGACCAGTCAGACACAGTAGTGTGTACCCATAGTCCCAGACACAGTGGAGGCTGAGGCAGGAGAGTCACTTGGACCCAGGATTGGGGGACTAGCCTGGACAATATAGCCAGTTCCTGCCTCAAAGAACAAATGGGAAAACATGTTTTCTAGTTCTTGATGGATTTCTATTTGAGGTTTTTGTGAAACTGGTAGGGTGCTGGAGTATCCCAGCTGCTGCACACCGGTCTCTGTGAAACTCCCTACCTCAGTGCTCACTGTGAGCACTGTAATCTTCAGAGGAGACAGGGTCTCACTATATGAATGTAGGCAGGCCTTGAATGTATGAGCCTCCGGCCTCAGTCTCCCAAGTGCTGGAATTGTTGGTGTGCACCTCCACACCTGACAGTTTTTGTGTCTTGAATAAACCTCCACATCTAGTGTCAAATTTATGATTGCCTTGTAAAGCAAATTGAGTAGCTTTCCCTCTTTTGAGTCCAAAACAATTTAAAACAAGTGTGGATATCCCTTGAAGGTATGGTAAAAGTTGTATCTGGAGCTCGTAGGTTTTAAATGTCATAGGTGTTGGGAAACTGGATTGGTGGTTTTGTTTCATTCAGGATTTCTATTTCTTGAATCATGTTTGGTTAACATAGACATATATTTTGAAAAGTTACTTATTGTATTTTCAAATGTATTGTTTATAGTATTACGATTAAAATTTTGCTGTTTATTGTTCTTTATATTGATTGCATGTAGGTTTTATTTTTAGGTCTGAGACTGGGACTTGAACTCAGTACTCATTGGCTAGCGCTCTTCCAACTGAGCCATGCCTCCAACCCCTATAGGAAGGATTGTGTGTGTGTGTGTGTGCATGTATGTGTGCATGTGCACACGCGTGTGCTGGTCCTAGGGCCTGGGCACTGTCCTTGATCTTTCACGCTCAAGGCTAGTACTCTACCACTTGAGCCACAGCTCCACTTCGGGCTTTTTCATGATTAATTGGAGATAGGAGTCTCACAGACTTTTTGGCCTGGGCTGGCTTCAAACCTTATATCCTCAGATTTCAGCCTCCTGAGTAGCTAGGATTCAACCACACATGTTGTTTGTATTGGCCAATCTTGCTGGAGGAGTGTCTTTTATTTCAATCCTAAGAGCAGTTTTTGGTCTGGTTATTCTTTTCTGCTGGTGCTTTTCTATTTCATTGGTTTCAGTTTTCTTCCATCTTCTTTAGGTTTATTTAGTTTTTATGGCTAATTTTCAGATTTTCTCACTTCAAAATAAATTTATCTAAAGCTAGTTAGTTAAGGCACAATTTTTGCAACATCTCACAAATATTGATATGAAATATTTAATTCCAAGTGATTCATATGAAGTATACGGTTGCACATACATTGTAATTGCTACTGAAACTTCCTCTTCTACCCATGAATTACTGAAAAACACATCTTTAAGTTTCTAAATGTGGGCTATGAAATTTATCCATTTATAATCTAATGGCAGTGGAGACAATATTTTGAGTGATAGTGAAATTTTTTTTGTGATTTCTTGTTTTTATTTTTCTGTTTGGTGTAGTGCTCATTTTTATACTCATTAGATTGTTGATTTTATTGTTCAATTATATTCAATTTTGATCTACATTATCAATTTTCTGATATGTAAAGTTCTTACCTTTCTGCTGTCATTTTGTGCTTTTAATTTTGTTATTTATTTATTTATTTATTTAGCCAGTCCTAGGCTATGAACTCAGGGCCTGAGCACTGTCCCTGGCTTCTTTTTTGCTCAAGGCTAGCACTCTGCCACTTGAGCCACAGCGCCACTTCTGGCCGTTTTCTGTATATGTGGTGCTGAGGAATCGAACCCAGGGCCTCATGTATACGAGGCAAGCACTCTTGCCACTAGGCCATATTCCCAGCCCTTGTTTTTATTTTTAATGTATTTTATGAGTTAATTATTTTGAGAATGTTATTAAGTACCTACAGGTTTATGATTGTTATATCTAAGGTAGATTGAAGTTTTCCTTAAATATTACAAAATATATCTCATGTTTACTAATATTCTTTGTTTTATGCATATCATCTGATGTAACATTACTCTGTGAGCTAAATTGTGGTTAGCATTTGCGTATGATGTATAAGTATATACCATTTTTCAGCCTTTCTTCTTATTTTTGTGCAGTACTAGGCTGGGGCTTGAGCTCACAGGGTTTTGGCTCACAACTAATGTTCAACCATTTGAGCCATGCCTCTGCTTCTGGCTTTTTGCTTGATACTGGAAATAAGAGTCTTAAGGATTTGTCTGCCTGGGCTTGGTTCAAGCCACAACCCTCAGATCTCAGCTTCCTGAGTAGGTAGGATTATAGATGTGAGCCACCGGCACCTGTTTTGTGAGTTTTAAGTATTTTGTACTTAGATTACAAAAGTGTAATCTAATAATTGTAGCCTTTTGACAGGCTCTAATCCATTTATATGTGATTACTGATGTTCATATGAGTTTATTAAATTTCACTCTTATTTGAATATTTTTTTAATTTACCATGCTTTTGTTTTCTCATGTCTCATTTTTTGCTTTCTGTTGAATTGATGGTTTTTAACATTTTTTCCTTTCCACTTCACTTCTGGTTTTGAAGCTGTGGATTGATAGTTATTGTCAGTGTTTTATTCCTCATAGCTAACTGTTCCCTATTTTGATATTAAACTTTGTATTCAGTCTTTCTAAAGCCTCCTTAGAGTGCTAATTGTTTTTTATAGTACTTGATTACTGAACACCCCTCTCACTATAGTTACTACTTATAGTTTTAGTTTTCTTCAGTTAAAAATATCAAAGTCAACTTACTTTTGCAGTTTATTTAATTACATATATTAGCATATAAATGTTTTGGAAAAAATCTTAGTTTTTCCCTCAGTTGTTTTTCTTGCTTGGCAAAATTTTCTTCTTGATGAAATATACTCCTGTGGTGTTTGTTTTTTTTTTTTTCCAGTCCTGGGGTTTGAACTCAGGGCCTGGTCACTGTCTCTAGCTTCTTTGAAGTGTTCAAGGCTAGCAATCTACCACTTGAGCCACAGCACCACTTCTGGCTTTTTCCTATATATGTGTTGCTGAGGAATTGAACTCAGGGCTTCATGTATATGAGGCAAGCACTCCACCACTAGGCTATATACCCAGCCCCTACATTTTTTTTTTACCTCCCTTTCATTTCATATTTGCATACTTATGATACATCATTTCTTTCTTTTTTTATGAGACTGGGAATTAAACTCAGCACCCTGCCCTTGCTAGGGAGGTGTTTTACTATTTGAGCCATGTCCTTAATCTATGTGAATAGTTCTTAAATGAAGTCATGCCTTTGCTTACCTCCTTCACTATTTTAAGCATGTTGGGTAACTGAAACTATAGCTAATCTGAAAAATTTGTGTTTCAAATTTGATTTTGACTTATAATGCTGATCTCCTGGATTCTTTTGAGTGGGGATTTTGGGTTTTAATCCTTTGCAATTCAACTATGCAGAAATAGTTAATTTTTATTTTACTGTCTGATTCTGGCGTTCTCCCTCTTCCTATACTGTAGCAGTCATCACTGGGGTGTTAGGAGCAGAGAATGGCCAGAGTGTGAGCTTATTTGATCAGTTTCACTCTTAACTCTTACGATTTGAAGTTTTTTGCTCTGCTTTAGAAAATAAATGTCTTGATGGGCTGAAATGAGCCAGAGGGTTCCAATGATTGTTTATAAACTTTTAGGCCAGGTAAGTTGTCTCGGATTTTGTTCTACCAGCACCACTAGTATGGCTAGGTCAGGAAGAAGTTTCACCAGTCTTGACAATGGGTGGCAGCACAATGACTTTGGATCTTCTTAAGTTTGGGTGTGAAACAGGCTGCCTCCCATCTTGATGACCTGGTTGGTGAACTGGTGTGAGAACACTTTGAGGGCTACAATGTAGTGAGACATACTGTTGGTACTCTGTGTCAGTACTCACTGTGGTATGGCTTGGGGAGAGGATTCTGGGTCCCTCTTGCTAATTGTATGCTATTAGTGGGAAGTTTATCATCCTGAGGCAAGATAATGTTGGTCCTAGGGCTTGAACTCAGGACCTGGGCATTGTCCCTGAGCTTTTTTGCTCAAGACTTGCACTCTTAACGCTTGAACCACACTTCAGTTTCGTGTGTGTGTGTGTGTGTGTGTGTGTGTGTGTGTGTGTGTGTGTGTTTAGTTGGAGATAAGAGTCGCATAGACTTTCCTGGCCAGGCTGGCTTAGAATCAGGATCCTCACATCTCAGCCTTACAAGTAACTGTGATTACAGATATGAGCCACAGCTATCCAGCTACTATGTCTGTTTTATTCCATGTGCCTGGGTTAGGAGGTTGACTTCTGGAAAGTTCATTGTGCCAGGTTCCATCTTAGAGTTAAATGAGTGGACTCGAAAAGCTCAGGGCACTTTGCCCATTGTCAGCTCCAAATAGAATTTCATTTCCTAGAGTCTTTTCTGTGGGAAGCTGATACCATTCCTGAGAAACCAACCAATTGCCCTTGGTTATTTTTGATTTCTTGGGTATAGGACTCCAGACCTTGAAAGTGGTTCTGAGTGACCTGTCCAAGGGCCCAGGGAAACAGGAATAGATTGGCTCAGCTATTTGCAGCTTCCCTGTCCTCCATGGCCTGACACCCCCAGGGCTGGTGTTTGTGAGCAGCATACTCAGTGTGGGCACCATCGTTCTCTCTTCTTGCTGTCACTCGTGTGCAGGACCAGGAGAGAATGCATTTAAACCACGGAACCCCCTAAGGGAGCAGAGAATCCCGCAGTTTAGCAAGCAGGTACATCCCATTCCTCCCTTGCTGAGAGGTGGCTGGGATTTACATTTACAGATCTCGACTTAGAGTAGGGAGCTCTGTGGCCTTGAACCAGCCTGGCTTCCTCAAGGATAAAATGAGGGGGTCACACCTGACAACGAAAATGCCCATAGCTGAGCGAAGTGCACTTTTCCTTGCTCTGACTTGTACCTGGGTGGGGTTAGGGTTGGTCACCACCGTATTGGGGTTCAGGATTCTTGGGGTGACAGTTCAGTTGCTTCCCAAAGTCTGGCTTCTTCTTTAAGTTATCTCTTGGGATGGTTAGCTATTTGCTAAGAATCTGATTGATACCAGTTCTTTCCTAAATTTTCCTTGCTCTAATCAGCTCAGGAAGAGGTGATCAGGACCTATTTCCTTTGCTCCTGTGGTTCCTGGGTGAATAAGGTTAGTATTGCTGGAAGGTGGCATGCTTGTATTAAATTCACAGCTTTTATGCTCAGTCTTGACAAATATTAAAGGCAAAGAGAAAAGCTTCCAAGCTTGGAAGCTTTTGAATGGCTAGAAAAGCATTGAATTAGCCACAATAAATGTCAATCTGCAGGTATGTTATAATTTTATTTTTTTAAGAGAACATCGAATGGTTATAACTGCTTTTGTATTGGAGCAGACAAGCTCTACCTGAACTTGAAAATCTTTCATCTGTTATCCCTAATACAGACTCACAAATCCTGAGGAAGTACAATTAAAAAGGAGGCAATCCTTTTTTCAAGTCCTCAGGTTTAATTTTCCTGATTATGGTAGATTATGAGTCATTCTGAGTCTTGGTCTCCCAGAGAGACAGCGCCTTCTCCTCAGTCCCTTTCAACAGTTGTTTATGGCAGTTCCAGCCTCTTTCTGCCTCTCGGAGGCTCTTTATTTTTAAAGCAAGGCAGACAAGGCCTAAAATTATTCCATTAAAGAGGGGCAATTTTTGTAATGGGACTTAGAGTGCTTTGCAGAAGTGCAGGCAAGTTTCTTCAATATCCTGAGCATTATTCGCTCATTTAGTTAAATGATGTTTCTAATTCTCTGGTAATTACATGTAATGAGGCACTTTTTCTCTTCTTGATGAGACTTTAGCTTAATATGAGATGGCGTATTTTTTTCTTCCTTTTTTTTTTCCATGAGGATAATTACCCCTTCCCAGGAAAAGCAGGGGTTTGTTGTGCAGAATATAGCAAATTATTTTATTTCCTGCCATCTTGACTGCCAGTAAATTATAAAATTAAGTTTCAGTGGTGCATTAGCACCATTTTAGAAGAGGCTTCAGACTTTATTTTTCCTTTTTCTTTCTTTTCTTCTGTCCTTTCTTTTTTTTTTTAAATTCATGCACCACTGTCCTCAGGGACTGTAGAGGCTATTATTCATAGAATAGATGCTTTTCTGCCAACTCCTAGTATTCAGATGTATTGAAGCAGCAACATAGGTTTTAATTTTTCTGGATGATATCCAATGTAGAATGTTCTTATAAGTGCCTTTGTGCTTTGGTAATTATCATCTTAAAGTTAAGTAATATGTCCCCTCTTCTCTCTGGTCTTCTGTCACTCTTCCTTTGGATGTTGAATTACCTTTTTTCTTTTTTTGTACAATGCTTCAATTAGAGGCAAAGCAACTAAATTTGAATCCCATGAAGGTTGGTGACACCAACTATTAAAAGCAAGGTATTCAGAGTTAATATAGTTATTCTACTTAACTCTTCCTGTTAAGAAGCAAATTTGAAGAGAGAAAATATGGGAGAACATTACTAATTAAAGACAATATCATATTGATTTTGGTCTCTTTGATCCAATTATTTTGGTTGATGGAGAATAATGTGTATGTGTATGCTGCTGCTTCCTCCTCCTCCTCCTCCTCCTCCTCCTCCTCCTCCTCCTCCTCCTTTTTTTCTCCTTCTTCTCCTTCTTCTCCTTCGCCTCCACCTCCGCCTCCACCTCCACCTTCTCACTCTCCTCCACCTCTTCCCCCTCCTCCTCCTTTTTAAACATTTTTGTTTTGGTCTTTACAAAAGAAATATTTTTGAGGAAGAAACAACAGGGCTGGATGGAAATCAGAGGACTGGGAGCTAGGGTTTTGGGGTAGAGGTAGACTAGTTTTTTCTATCTGGCTGCATGGTTTGGACAGGGCAGTAGAAGCTGGATAGGTCTTCACAAGTAGTGAAGGGATTGTATGTTAGGGCCATTCAAAATATAATGGCCTATGTTTTGAAGTATGTGTATGTATGTGTGTATATACATGTGCATGTTATGTATGTATGTGTATATATGTGTATGTTATGTATTATGCATGTATGTGTATACGTGCATGTTATGTACATATGTGTTATGTATATGTTATGCATGTATGAATATGTGTATGTGTGCTGTGTACATGTGTGTATATTATGTATGTGTATATATGCATGCTATGTATGTGTTATGTATACATGCGTGTATATGCGTGTATATCATTCATGTACGTGTATATGCATGTGTGTATCTATGTGTGTATGTTAGGTATGTGTGTGTATGTGTGCATGTTATGTGTGTGTCTCCCACCTGCTCCACCACACTTGTAAAGGTGCCTGTGGAAGGGATTCCTCCATCCCCTGGCCTGCCAGTGGCCTGGAAGTTCCTGTCTAGTGTCTTCAGTCCTCAGCCTGGACAGTGGGGAGACAGTCCAGTACTGTGTCTGCGGGGCTGAGTGTGTCGGGGAGAGTGCACCTCGTGCTGTTTTCTGTGTGTGTGTATATGGCCTTATGCCTTCTGGAGAATGTCTTCACATTCGCCTCTTCGTGAGGGTGACTGGAGACCTTCTGTTTTGTTATTGGTTTGCATGCTTGAAACCAGCCACTGTGGATCGGAAACAACACTGTCCTTTTTATTTTTATTTTTATTTATTTATTTTTTTTTTTGGCCAGTCCTGGGGCTTGGACTCAGGGCCTGAGCACTGTCCCTGGCTTCCTTTTGCTCAAGGCTAGCACTCTGCCACTTGAGCCACAGCGCCACTTCTGGCCATTTTCTGTATATGTGGTGCTGGGGAATCGAACCTAGGGCCTCATGTATACGAGGCAAGCACTCTTGCCACTAGGCCATATCCCCAGCCCAGCACTGTCCTTTTTAGATAAATGCAGAGAGCCTGTGGATGTAAGCCCATGTAAGCCCACGCATGTCTGGGAGATGAGAATACTGACCAGAATGATGAACCTTTCTCACTTGTGGAACTGGCCTGCAATAACACTCACTTCTGTTTCGGGGAGTTCAGTTTCAGAGTAGTTATATTAGTTCACTTGTTCTGCCCCTTGGGATTCCCAAGGGGGCTCAAACTCTTTCTTGCTCTCCTGCAGTCCCTAGGCAGAGTGTCCCCAGGCAGCTGTCTGCTCTGCTCCCTGAGGAGCTCCCTGATGACCCCGAGTAGCATGAACTCTGAATCCCAGCATGGAGCTGAGGGTGGGCCCAGAGTCAGACCGGTCAAGGTCTGAGCTCAGGAGCTGCCATTGACCAATTCTGTGAACCTGGGTGAGTGATTCGTCTTCTCTGAGCTTGTTTCCTCACCTGTAAAATGAGTGTCATGTTCATACCTTGACTGAGAAAAGGGGACACATACAAAGTGTTTAGCAGAGCTAAACAGTAATGGGAACTTGATTATTGGAGTTGGAACTCAGGGCCGTGCAGTTGCCTGGTGCTATACCCTACTTCCTGTGCTGATTGCTATCTCACCTTTTGCTGCTTGTCTCACGGTGGCAAGTGATACTCCAACTCCAGCTCGCAGCTCTCCATGCCCAGGACTCTGTCACGCAGCCCTCCTGCCTAGCATCCTTTGTCTTATTTCCCTTGCATTAATGCATTTCCACCCTCATTTGTTAGTCACCACATATTGATGGTACACTGCGCTATGCCAGTGCCCTTTGCTTGTGCTGCTGCTTGCCAGCAGCCTGTGCTGACTACCCTAGCGGGAAGCGGAAGTGCTCTCTGTTTCCCCTGGAGGCCTGCCTGCAGGGCTGTGCCCTGCTCTGGCACATTCCACCCCAAGACCTCTCAGTCATTTCTGTTTGCATCTTCCTGCAATTTTAGTCCCAGTACAGCACCTGCATGGAGGGCAGTGATGAGTGGCTGGGCTGAATAGAATCACTTTAGGAATCCTCCCTTTGGTCTCACTGGAGCATGCGCTAGCAGCAGTCACGGCCTCCTTTTCTGACCTCCCTTGGTACCATGAGCCCCAAGGATGCTGCTTGCCCTCCCTGCTCGCTGGTGGCCGTGTGACGCTGTGGTGGTCAAGCGCATGCTTCCAGCCCAGGCTCCTCTCTTACCAGGGAGTTGTGGCCTTAGGCAAGTTGTGGAGCTGGCTTCATACTTCTCCCTGTAAAACCAATGCATTGATCCCTGCCACGGAGATGGAGTGAGTGAGCAGCAGACATGTTGACTTGTTCAGCTCCATACCCACACCATTGGCCTTAGCTCTTTGGTTACCATTATGCTAATTATCATGTCATTCTATTTGAGTCTCAAACCTGGCTGCCTGAGGCCATGAGACTTGAAGCCCCGACAGAGATTCCCGAGCCCAGCTGATTTTCTGAATCAGAATTGCCAGGGCGGGGTCTGGGAATGAGGTTGTCACATGTTCTGTGGAGAGTCAAGGGAGAGGTTAGTCCCCATGTCCAGTGGGGCCAGGTATCCCCCAGTTAAAAAAAAAAAATGCTTTGCCCATTCTGCATGATTTCCTAGGTTCCTTCCCCAACACCATAAAAGGAAGAGGAGGAAAAGGATGATTTTATGCTGGATAGAGTAGTGCCCCTCCCCCATTCCTGTCCAATCAGAATGTGACCTTCCTTGGAACAGGGTCTCTGGAGATACAGTCAAGGTTGCTGACTTAGGATCTATAGTCCTAGTTGCTCAGGAGACTTGAGACCTAGAGGATCAGATAGCCAGCTTGGGCACAAAAGTCTGTGGAACGCGCCGCCAATTAATCAGCAAGATGCTGAACTGCAGGTGTGGCTCTAGTGGTGGTAGAGCAAGAAAAATGAATGAGAAAGAGGCCCTGGGTTCAGTTTTTTTTTTTTTTTGTATCAGCCCATGCTTGTGCACACGCATGATAATAGATTAGGACGGGCCCCAAATCCAAACCTGGAATTTTGATAACAAGAAGGAAATTGAACACTGAGATAGCCACGAAGGCGACCCTGCAATGGCGCTGTCAGAGATTACGGGGCTATTGCTGGTGGTGGAACCCTGCAGCTGGAGGAGCTGGAAGAGGCAGGGAGTGATTCTGGATGATTCTCTGGAGGCCAGCGGCTCACTGCTCTGCGGGTGCCTCTGCTCTGTTGGTCTCCAGAGTAGTGAGGACAGAAATTCTTGTTTAAAGGAGTCACCCGGTTGGTGATAACTTGTTATGGCAACACCAGGAAGTTATCATAGGCTCTAAGTCATGTGATAATTCTGCATTCAGGCAGAAGCCTACTGATGAGTGGCACTTACATGGTAAGTATGGTACTTACATACTGAGGCCCTTGTAGAAGCAGCTTCTCAGGTCCTGGGGCTGCCTGACCAGTCGTGAGCATCTGGAGCGAGGAAGCCAAGGCCTAGCTGGTCAGACAAGCTGTCAATCATGTTCCCACTACTTTAATGCATCCTTGGGTTGTCTGGTGGCCATTTTACAGGAGGTGAAGTCAACAGATGGTGTTGATCTACCCGACTCCCATGCTGGATGGGCCCTGAGCTTGTGGAGCCCTAATTTCTCCACCTGTAAAATGGAATTACGAGCACACCAACTTGGAAGTGAGCATCAAATGGTGAAAACACCTGTGATTTCACTGCAGCGGGCTGTGTAGATAATTTTCATTGCTTTCATTGTGTGTGTGTGTGTGTGTGTGTGCGCGTGCACGCTCATGTGTGCTAGTCTTGAGACTTGAACTCAGGGCCTAGCGCTGACCCCGAGCTTTTGTGCTCAGGGCTAGTTGGTGTTCTACCACATAAGCCACCGCTCCCCTGTCAGGATTTTGTTGTTTTGTTTTTCATCATGGGCTTGAACTCAGGGCCTGGGCACTGTCCCTGAGCTTTTTCACTCAAAACTAGTGCGCTACCACTCTGAGCCGCAGTGTCACTTAGGTTTTTCTTTTTTCTTGTTTTTCCTCGTGGTTGATTGAGATAAGAGTCTCCCAGACGTTCTTGTCCGGGCTGGGCCCAAGCTGCGCTCCTCAGCTCTCAGCCTCCTGAGTAGCTAGGATTACAGGCGTGCGCCGCCAGCGCACTGTGCTTTGCTGTGATTTTGGCTTCATTGGTAAGTGGACTGCTTACCTTGGGCTCTGAAATGGACACAGAAGGAAGAATCAGTGTTGCGATCCCAGGTGGCAGCTCGGGAGCCTTTCTTGAGTGAGGGAGACTGTGTTCCTGGGCTCCTGCGCTAACGACTTCCGGTTCCCTTTGGTGAGCCCCGAGAGCCGCCCCGGCTCTGGCCCTGTTCCTCCAGGCTTAGGTAGCTGAGGAGGCGGAAAGGCTGGTGAGGGCTGGAAAATTCCTCTTAGCATAGAATAAACACCAATTTGAATATTCGGTCCTCAGGGTTATAAATAACGGTGAGTTTTCATTGACGTGTAAGTGGTGATACATTTCGTACAATAATTAGTTATTTGATTACTTTTGTTTTAGCCTGAAGTAGAGGACAATTGACAAATGTGAATACCTCTGAGACTGATGGGGCACCGTAAACTAACTTTATTTATTACAAAATGCAATTTTATTAATATGAATTGACAATAATTAATTTGCCAGTGTTGATGCTGTTAATAATTGCATATAATTTATGAAATATTCATGCTAGAGCAGAATAAAGTAATGCATAGGTCTTCTGGCTTGCTTGTTTAAAAGTCTGTGAATATTTCTGAAAGGCCTTTCTAATTCAGTATATTCCTATTACAATGGTTTGAAAACCCACAACATGATGAAAACTATTTTCAGCCCTTATTTTGGCATTTCTTAACTGTCTTCTAGACATTTCTAAAGATTCTGGACTTAGACTTTAGGGAACTGCAAGAGTACCTAAGATTAAATAGGGGGATGTATTTTCTGATAGTTTGAGTGCCACCACATTGTCTGGTTTCGTAGAGGTTACCAAAAATAGGTACTGCATTCCCATTTCACAGATAAGGAGAGCAAAGATAAGAGTCCTGCACTTAATCTCACGCAAGCCCAACGGCAGGCCCTCTGCCTCCAAATCCAGGACCCACGGAGAAAAATCTAATTTTGCTTTGATTCCATTTTTCCCCCCCCTGAATGAAAGTATGTCTTTTCCCCCTCCTAATTCAGTTTGGCCCTCTTGTTCCTAGAAAAGGATTATAATTAGAGGGCATCACAATTGAATTCAGCTAATGCGATCAGTGGAGGGGGGGCCCCTGCTGGAGCCCATGGCCCGCTTTGTCCAGGCGTCTTCATCTGCAGGTCTGCAGCCTCGCTCCCTCCCCACCCTGGGGCTGTGGGCCCGGGGCCAGAGGAGCAGGAGCAGCTGTACTGTGCTGGAACATGCTCTATCCCTCCTTCTCGCCCACCAAAACCTTGGCTTGCTTCTTAACGCTCTGCCAGGGGCCCACGTTTGGTTTAGTGTAACTTTGCTGCCGTCCTGAAATTCTTAAGAAAGGTTGAACAACGTTGAACACCACCCCTGCATTTTCACCTTGGACCAGCCAGGCAAACTGCCTAGCTGGTTCTCTATCCCATTTGGAACTCTGAGACAAGGCACTTTGTCTCTGGCCCTGAGGCTCTTCATCTGTGAAATGGGGATAAGCTGTTTCTACCAGGCTCTGGGAGGATTAATCGGGAAGAGTCCTGGGGTTTGTGTTTGACTGTCTTCAAGCATGCGCAGCTTCCAGCCCTCAAGGGAGTGGGCAGGAGCTGGGCTCTCCCAGAAAGAGGGCAGCAGGGAGATGGAGTCCAGCCCAGGGCTCTTCTCAACTCCTCACTGTCCCCCACGACACAGATCAACTCTGGAGTCAGAACGATGTAGGGAGGAGCAGTGTTCAAAGCCACCACTGTCATTCGTGCACCTGTGACCCTGAGGAATGCACCCTAGTGGCTTGAGAAAATAGAACATTCTTTTGGGCAGTTTCAGCTGAGGAACATTTTTTCCACTGAGAACGCTGGACACATTTCGTCTCGGAAGTCATTCTCTCATGTGCATAGTGGCACAGCTGGGGCAGGTCACCGATGAGCAGATGCGAATCAGACCGTGTGTCTGAGCCTTGGGCCTGAGCAAGAGTTAGCATTGACTTCCGATTATTCTCAGTTAATACAACTTGTGCTGCTTATAGAACTCGGTTATCTTTTGACAGGATAAATGAAGGCTATGGGGGGGGGGGCGGTGATTGCTACTCTAGATTCACCTGGTCACTGGTTTTGCTCTGCCCATATTTTCTCATCATATTTATTCTCCCTGGTCTCGACTCTGTCCACTGCTGGGTCAGGATTTCAGACAGAGTTGGGCTACCATACTGCAGGTGCCTTCTTCCTTGAGTCTGGAATTTTCCTCCTCAGACCACCTGTAAAGATGAGCTTGCCTTGGGTGTGATTGAGGTGAACTCCACTGTTATAGGAAGCGCTGGAAGACAGTGCTGGATTCCAGCCTTACCCATGCTGCTTCTCAACCAACAGCCGTGAGACCACTTTCCCTCCCTCCCATCTGCTTTTCCTCCTTCCCTTCCTCCCTTGTCTCTCGTTCCTCCTCTCCCTTTCTCCTCTCTGTCCATGTATACATGTGCTGGGCTTTCTGGAAGAGATTAGCATTCTGACCAGTTTTGTGGCTGGGCAACAATCTGTTGAGGACTGGGATAGAACAACAAGGTGGAGATGAGATCATTTATTCCAACCTAGACAATCATCTTCTTTTGCCACTAGAGATTAGGCTCCCTGTTCTTGAGTCTTTGGACTCAGATCATCAGGGTCCACACTCCCAGGTCCGAGGCCTTTGACCCTGGGCCAAGTCACACCACTGTCCTTCCTAGTTCTCAGGCCTTAGAACTCTGACTGGTACTCTACATTTTCAGATGGCCTACCATGGGGCTTCTCAGCTACCATAATCACATGAGTCGATTCAAATAGAAAATCCTTTCTTATGTGCCAGGCAGGTATATCAATACATGTCTGTAGTCTCAGCTTGGGAGGCTGAGGCAGGAAGAGGGCTGGGACTGAGATATTCAAGCCAACATAGTGAGACTGTCTCTTAAAAAATCATTTAATGTATACTGTTGGTTTTGCTTCTTTGGAGAATTATAACTAATACAATATGGCAAGACTGTACGAGATGTCTAAATTGAGATATACTTAGAATCCTAAGATTTAATATGAAAAGGGGAATGGAGGCATGGTTTAAGTGGTAGAGCAGCTACCCACTGAGTAGGAGGCCCTAGCTTCAAATCTCAGTAAGGAGGGGGACTACCAACGGCTTGATATGAAAAAGGAAATAGAAATTATCTCATTAGCATGCTCAGGTGATAGTTTGGGTAAGTTACTAATGAAATTCTTATAGGAAAGTCAGTTTTGACTTTCTTTGCCTTTGTTAATGTGACTGCTAGAAAGTTGAAAATAATCATGTGACTGGCATTCTACTTCTATCAAGTAGTACTGGCCTAGACTGTGGGCACAAAATCGTCTTCTTATTTGTGTGTCCCCCCAAAAAAACTCAGTATACAGCTGATGCTCAGTACTTGTCCACGTTCAGGCTTGGTACCCAGTAGATGTCTAAGCAGGGTAAAACAGGCAGCGTCTGGAATCAGACAAACCTAGATTTGTTTTGCACTGCTAAATGTGGTCATCTTTCTTCTTCTTCTTCTTCTTTTTTTTTTTTTTTTTTTTTTGGCCAGACCTGGGCCTTAGACTCAGGGCCTGAGCACTGTCCCTGGCTTCTTTTTGCTCAAGGCTAGCACTCTGCCACTTGAGCCACAGCGCCACTTCTGGCCGTTTTCCTTATATGTGGTACTGGGGAATCGAACCCAGGGCCTCATGTATACGAGGCAAGCACTCTTGCCACTAGGCCATATTCCCAGCCCTTTATTTTTCTTTTTTCATGCCCAGTCCTATCTAAACACAAAACTATAGGAGTGAAATTAATAATGCATTAAAATCATCAATAAGTTGTGAAAATCATAGAGCTTTGTTTTTTTGTTGAAGTAACGGCTAGTTAGATTATTTGAAGAATACAAAGTCCAAACAGCCAGGAGTAGAGTCTGGAAAGACAGAGGGGCAGGACCAGAGGGAAGATGCAGAGTTTGAAAGACAAAGGGAACACATGGCCTCGAAATGTAGGTTAGAAATTTCAAGTAGAAGAAGAAAAAAATAATTCTGAAAATATTAGAGCAGTGACAGCAACTGTGCAGGGGACTGTGGGAAAGGATTCGATCACGGGTAGAATCCCGTTGCAAATCTTTTCATTAAAATGGGACAAGCCAGGCACCCGTGGCTCACACCCGTGGTAGGCTGAGATCTGAGGATCTGAGGAACCTTTCTGAGCAGGAAAGTCCATGAGACTCTTATCTCCAATTAATCACAGAGAAAGCCAGAAGTGGAGCTGTGGTTCCAACGGTAGAGGGCTAGCCTTGAGCAAAAGGAGCTCAGAGACAGAACCTAGGCCCAGAGTTCAATCCCCAGGACCTGCACCAAAACGAAGAAGAGGAGGAGGAGGAGGAGGGAGAAGAAAAGGAGGAAGAAGAGGAAGAGGAGGAGGAGGAGAGAAGTGCTAGAGGGACTCTGGTAGTGTGTCTCTTTGGGATGAGATGGATGAAGCCGGGTTTGAATCCTGACTCAGTCGCTGGGTTGGGTCCATCCCCGCTCCCCGCCCTCTGTAAGCCTCTGTAAGCCTCTGCTGGTCCTGCTGGGCTCAGTCTGCTCATTCAGACCTGCGCAGGGGAAGGCGTGGGCTCCGAGGCTGGAAGGACCTGAGCCGAGGCGGGCAGTTTCTGCTCTTCCTGTGCTCCTTGTGGCTCGGTCTTGATCACCCACTAGGGGGTGAAAGCAGAGAACCCGCCTCGCTCTGTGCTCACTTTTTTTTTTTTTTTAATCTAGCGTGGTGGACAGCTTGGAGGTTGGTTCTGGGACACACCAGAGGGGCAGCTCCTCCTCACCTCCCGGGGGCCCGTCCACCCCCACTCTGCTGAGAACCAGCTCCAAGCCCCCACGTCCCATGCTTGCTCCTAAAAGAACCCGAGGCAGACAAAGGGGAGCCGCGTTTTCTGTTATCGAGACACAAAATCCTTACCCTTAATTAAAACGTGCCATGGCAACCGGCGTGGCATGTGGAAGCTGGGTGCAGAGCGGCTGTCACCACCGAGGGCCATGCCCACGTGCCACCGCTTTGTTCCGGCTCCGGAGAGGTGACTGCACTGCTGCGCCTTTTGTGAGCGTGGCCTTTGTCTGCAGTGCCGGGGAGGAAAGGCAGGGCCTCGGAGGGGCGAATCCTTGCAGCCTCCTGGGGGCCAGCACCCCCCGCCTCCGCCCGGCCTCCGCTGCCCGAGGGCCCTGCTGGACACACAGTGGGACCACACAGCCCTCAGACTCTGCACGCTGCTGGGGAGACCGTGGCAGCCACAGCGCTCAAGACAGGGTGCAAGAGAGAGGCGGTGCGGGGTCCAGGCAGGGGGCTGGGGTCAGCGAAGGTGTGGAGATGAGGACTGTGTGGTTGGGAGCAGCCACCTCTGCTGGAGAAACTCAGATGATTCCTTGGCCCCCCGGGAGGCTCGGCCTGTCCAGAAGGAGAAAGTGGGGGAGACTTTAGTGGATACCCACTCTTTGAAGGAAAGACCATGTCCCATGCAGGCCCAGTGAATAAATAGCAGCTTGGCAGGGAGGACCCAGAGCTGGTCCTGGAGTTGGGCATTATTTTGGCTGTGCGGCAGCAGACAAGATCCTGAGCCTTTGGAACACCAGGGAGGAAATGATGTCATGTAGCCTAGTCGCTGCTGCCCAGGAGGTCTTCCCAGTGTACCACACTAAGTGACACGCCAGAGAGTGGAGCCCAGGGACATTCACTCCCATCTGAGGGCCGCCAGGACAGGAAGCACATTAGGGATGTGCCCCCTTGCTTCGTGAGCCGTACAGAAGCCGGGGATGAAAGAAGAGGGGTGGGTGGCTTACCCCCCACCGCTTGGTGGCCTGAGCGGGTGTGGATGCCAGTGGTGACAGTGGGTGCAGCAAGAGTCATTAGGCCAAAGTATGTGGTCACGGCCGCTGCCTTCACGCTGGAGGGTCACGTCGTCCCTGGTGCCGCGAGGGGGCCCCTGAGCTGTGACGGAGGATGGGGGCTCGTAGCTCCGTGCCCTGTGCCTGCTGGCTTACACTGGGAAAGGCCAAACAGGCGGGGCGCGTGGAGGGCCCGGGTGGGGGCCCAGAACCCTCCGTGTGGGACTTGTTGGTCCGGGGACACAATGCATGTTAGCACGAGGGTATTGCCAGGGTCACTTTCCAGAGCCTTTGATATCAAGACAGAGACTGAAGGGCCCCTCAGACCACGGTACTCGTGTTCCCCCCCACCCCCACCTTTTCTACCTGAGATAGGTCTCCCTATGTAGTTCAGACTGGCCTTGAACTCAAGATCCTCCTGACTCAGACCCTGGAGTGTGAGATCCCAATCCTGACCCCGTCTGGTTTTATCCCCTGTCGTCTCTGGGCTGGCCTAGAGAGGAGAGACTGATTTAAAAAAAAATAATACATACGAGTTGCTGCATCTGATTAAAAGCCTCTAAGATCTCTGGTGACATCTCAGTCCCTTTGTAAGGTTTAGGACTTTGGAGCAGAATTATACCACCAAAGGCAAGAAGCCTGGAAGGGAAAGATGCTTCCCGCCAGCTCCTCCGGGTACCTGCGGTGCTTGTGGCAATCTACCCCACGGGGAGCCTGCTCCACTGAGAGGGAAATGGGCCAATTCAGGACTGGTTAGAAATTGGCCTCATAGACCAGCCATTAGGGAACTTTACTCGATGAGAAAATGAGAACTTTCTGCAGTTGCTAAAGAGAGCACCATTCTTAATTTGACCTCTTCCTGGCCACGGGAGATGGGCACTATCTGAAACTCAAGTGCCCAGACTGAGAAGGAAAAGAGAGCTGCCGGGGGGGAGGAGGAGAGGCCAGCTGGGCCCTGTCCCCGTGGCCACACGTCCTTGCTGTGCTCTTGGTGTGCGGCCCTTGGAGCAAGTGTAAGTGCAAGGGTCGTCAGCAGCCGTGGGTCCCGTCGGGTGGGCAGCATGGCGCCGTGGGAGAGGCCCCTCCTTGATGAACAAAATGGGGGTCCACGTGTGAGGGAATCTGCATGGGCCCTTGGCAGTCCATTCCGATTACTGGATGGTCTGGATAAAATTTGATTTATGCTGGACAAATATAGCTGGCTTTCCATAGTTGTAGTTTCCTTGTATTAAACCAACGAGGGGCTGGAAATACTTAGCAAAACATTGTGTCTGTAGTTAACTTGTACAGACTCTTCCCTTTGTCATGATTCCCTAAGCAATAACAGCATTTATACCGTGCGATGCATTATAAGAATCCAAAGGTGATTTATAGTGTACTGGTGGCTGCATATAGGTTACATTAAAAACACCATACCATTTTATACCAGGGGCTTGGTAAATCTTGGCATCCACAGGGGTCCTCTAACCACTCCCCACCGGATGCTGGGAGACCATTATAGATTAAAAGCAAGTGAAGTCTGGTGCCAGAGGCTCACATCTATAATCATAGCTACTTACTTAGGAGGCTGAGATCTGAGGGTCAAAGTTCAAAGATAGCCTAGGTAGGAAAAGTCTGTGAGGTTCATATCTCAAATTAACCATCCCAAAGCTGGAAGTGGAGTTATGGATCAAGTGATAAAATGCTAGCTTTGAGTGAAAAAGCTAAGTGACAGTGTCCAGGCCCTAAATTCAATCCCTAAAACTGGCACGCACGTGCACACACACACACACACACACACACACACACACACACACACACACACAATCAAGCAAGATGAAATCAAGTTAGTTCAGGAACTTTTCTCCACCTTGAGTTTGGTTTTGAACTTTATGTAATTCTTTTCCATACAGAAACAACCTAGACTCATGGTGGAAATTGTACTCAGGTCCACGTGTTGTGGGTCTTGAATGGTTCCATTGTCCCAGACTGTCATCCAGGTATAGGTTAGCTTCCGGCAAACCGTTCCTTTGATGATCTTGCCCTCTCTTGGCAGCCAGGGATCAATTAACCATAATTAATAACAGTATTATGCACTCGAGCGTTACCACGAAGAGCCAGCAGGGAGAGAAGGTGGCATCAGCAGCTCTGGTTATGGGACTAGTGTAACACTAGAAAATACACGTTAGCGAGTGTACATTGGCTGAAACCATGAAAGGGTTTAGCAGTTGCTGCTAAATGATGTTCATGGTGGAGGTTTTAAAGACATAGCAGTAGCCTGGGAGAAAGCCCAGTCCAACAAGGAAGAGGAAGAGGAAGCCGGGAGGGGGCACTCGGAGACGTCTTTAATTTCCACTGGGCTTCCGACACCTACCCACACATCGGTGGACGAGACTCCCGGGCCCACTCGAGCCTGGCATCAGGCCTTTTGTCTTTGACCTGTCTAGTCCCCGCCATCGTGGTTGATTGTCAGGATTTGGGTGATTTTTATGGCCTCAGCAGGACAGTGTTTTTAGAGGAGAACTAAGAGCTTCGAGCTCTAAGTCCTTTAGGAGAATTGCATTGTTACTATTAAATTCTTCCAGATTGTTCTTCCTCTTGTCCGGGACCCTTCACGTGCTTCAGGGGTCTCTCATCTCCAGTGAAGAAATGGAAGGTGGCGGTGTCACTGTCTCCCGTCTCCACGGGCCACTGAGTGATGATGGAGCCTTACTTCATTGCTTTCCTCTCTCTGCTGCACATTCCTCTGCTTATGAGAGTAGCACAGTGGGTTTTTTTTTTTATCTTGTCCACGATACTGTATACCTAGCTATAAAATGAACATTATTACAAAATCATTTTTTAATTTACAAAACTTTTACATATAAATGTATATATGCATTATATGTGTATATATGTACACACACAGGGAAAGCGAAAATACTATACCTGTGTCTGGAATGAAGTATGAATGTCTCCTGGCCCTCTGGTTTTGTCTTAGTCCTCGGGGTCGCTATGAATAACAGCTTGTGAATATTATCCTAGACTTTGAAAAGGTAAGTGGGCTCTGGTGGCTCGCACTTATAATCCTTGCATCTCAGGAACCTGAGATATTAGGATTGTGGTTCAAGGCCAGCTGGGACAGCAAAGTCTGTGAGACTCTTACCTCCAATTAACTACCAAAACAAAGCCAGAAGTGGAGCTTCGGCTCCCGGTGCAGAGCGCTAGCCTCGAGCACAAAAGCTCAGGGATAGTACCCAGGCCCTGAGTTCAAGCCCAGGACTGGCACAAAAAGAAAAAAAAAAGGTGTGCATAAGCTTCATGCACATCTACATACGCTATGATGTTTTTCCTCCCTGAAAATGAGAGCATTTTATCCTGTTTTTTTTTTTAAATTTATGTTTTCCTACTCCCCAATATATCATGAATATCTTTTCACTTCCCTTAATGTACACTGAGGTAGTTCTTTAATGGTCATGTCATAATCCAGTCAGCCCCATTGTTTTTCCTCAGCAAATGGTCCTGCGGCCAGCTAGCACGACTGCAGCTGCCCTGATACAGCTGTGTGAGCCCCGTGCAGAGATGCCCAGAATAAGATAGGAGCTTTTAATTAAAGCCCCCCAGCGCAGGCCCAAGCCACGCAGGGCTGCTCCATAAATACCGGCTGATGACAATACTAGGTTGTCATATGAATTAGAACAGGAAAAGACCCATTAAGGGCCCAAAGGCACATTCGCAGGGCAAACTGGTTTTAAGGAGGGAAGATATAGCACTTCATATTCTCATCTGCGAGGGGACAAACCACATTAAATGTATTAAGCAGCAAGTTGCCTATGTGCTAGCATGTAAAATATTCCCGAGAGAGCGCTCACTTGACAGAATGCATAAAGACATGGCATTAACAGAGGGACTATTTACCCAGCAGAGTTACCTAGAAAATATACAATTTGATCCAGATAGAGGCTTTTACTGTATAAATTATTGTGGCCTCTACTTCAATCACAAACAGGCTTCAAGTTGGGCAATTGCCTTATAAAAAAAAAAAAAGGAGAAGAGAACAGTTTCCAATTGTCTAGAATGAGCTTCAAAAACAGGCAACTCGGTTCTGATAGAACAATTTAAACTGCCCGTCTCCTTATCTGATGTGGACATCATTTTTCAGAAGGGGCAACCAGCTCAAATTAAATAGTTTTGCAGCAGACAGTCTGTCTGTCTCCCCCACCCCTTCCCTTGGCTACGCGGTGCTGCAGGCCTCTGTTAATTTAGGAAGATTGGTCTGGGCAGTGGTAAAGTAAGATGAATAGAAACAACTTTAACAGGGGAAAAAAATGAAGGATATTAAAAAAAAAAAATCCCACAAGAATAATGATGGAGAGATGGATGCAGGTTTGACACCGGAGACTCTTACTTCTGCCTGCTTGATTGTCTCATAAACCCTTTTGAAACCTCAGGCTTTATTTGCAAATGATCTTCACTGTAGACCAAGAGTTCAACAGGAAAAGTAATGAGCAGAATCTGTGAATTGGCTTGAGCCAAATAGGGCTAGCATGTCACTCTGAGGAAAGGTGAGGGAGGGCACCTCAGGCACCATTTTGTTCAAATTGCCACCGAGCAGGCGGGCGCTGGTTTGTCTCAGGTGCTTCGTGGGCCTCAAGACCATTTTCACTCAGGCCCGGGGGGGGGGGGGGAGCTCAGCTGCCAGGGCAGGAGCCCCTCCCCCAACCCCGGAGCAGGTGAACGGGGGGGGGGGGGGCCCGCCCTTCCCCCCCTTCCCTGTTCTCCTTCCTCCTCTCTCCCTTCCTCCTTCCCTTCCTGTCTGGTTGTAGATTATGACAACTCGGAGTCTTCAAGTGGGGATTTAAGAAGCCTCTTCAGTTACAAATGATTTTAAATCTGTGGGAAGGAGCTGCCTGGGTTACCACGCACCCCGACTTACCAGTTGGCACCGTTTTGCCACATTTGCTGTGTTTTTGTTTTTTTTTTTCTTTTGGTGGTGGTGGTTATTGTGTGTGTTGGGACTGGGGCTTGGCTCTTTTGCCCAAGGCTGGTGCTCAACCACTTGAGCCACAGTGCCACGTCCGCCACGTTTGCTTTATTTCTGCAATCCCTCCTTTACTCTTTACCCTTTAAGAGATAAAGTCTCCACGGATCGCTGACCTTGAACCCTGGGTCCTCCTGCTTTGGCCTTTCAGACCCTGGAATCACAAGTGTGCACCACAGTGTATGGAAATGGTGACGTCTGTTATACACTGGAGAATGATGACTAACATCAGGAAATGCAACGCTGATACGTGCATGTGACTATGCGACCCAGAGTCTCCCTTCAGGAGACTTGAATTTCCCAGAGTTCCCTTTCCTTGGATCCAGGATCCAATCATGGATCTTTTATTTTGTTTTTTTTCTTTCTCCCATGTATTTTCAGTTTGGCTCTGGAAGGAGGGCTGTTCAACCTTTCTTTGCTTCTCACAACCTTGACACCAATATAGCCTCCACTTACAATGGGCTCCTACCACCCCCACAAACCCAGCCTTGGCAAGGGACTGTGTGCGAGGTGCACCGAACACCCAAGTTTAGCAACACAGCCTATTTAAGGTACAGATTGCTTCCCTTGCAGTCACATGGCTGATTGGGAGTGGCCCAATAGCCACAGAAAAATTCAAATTATGGCTTCTGTTGAAGGTGAATGGCTTTTGGCCTCACTGTGAGATTGAAAACCATTCGTTTGAGCTATTGTAAAGTGAACCATTGTAAGTCTGGAAGCACCTGAACTTTTGAAGACCACAGGCCATACTTGTTTAGTTGAATGTTACTGAGTCTGGGCTTGCCAGGTGTTTCTTCGTGATTAGATTCAGGTTGTATTTTTGGCCAGAAACTCCAGCTGCTGTCTTCCCAGCACATCATGTCAGGAGGCACGTGACATTCATTCATCTCATTATAAGCGACATTAATTTAGATTAATGTCAACGAAGCAAGGCGGTGCCAGCCTTGTTCAACAAGCTTTCTCCTTTATAATTCATAAAGCTAAGTCTTCTACATATCCAGTTCTCCACTAAATTTTCACTCAATACTTTTAGAACATACTGGCGATTCTTATATACAACTATTTAGAATTTTTTTCCATATAGCAGGACGCACAGCTAGATCCCTGGAGATGCCGACGTTGGGCAGATCGGGGAGATCCAACCAGACCAGAAGCAGGCCAACTGCTCTGGAGTTGCAGGCAGGACCTGTCCTTGCCCTAGGCTGTGACACTTCCCCGCAGCTCCTTCCTCCTCCTCCCTTGTCTTAGGAGGGAGCCGAGATAAGGTATATCCTATTTTAGTCATTTAGCAAATATTTACTCAGGGTTTTCTGTGAGCCAGGGCCTGTTTGAGGAGAAACAGAAAAAAGATAGACCCTGCTCCCAGACGCAGAGACTGGGCTGTGGGTTCAATCAAGGGCAGCCCTTGGGGGAGATGGGGCGACTATACAGAGGAATTAGCTTGTGTTTAAACGTCGTATTTGGGAATGGTTATAAATGTACAGAAGTTGTGAAGGAGACGCAGGAGGCCCCACTTTCTCTCCCCCCCGTTTATCCTGGCAGTTGCATCTTGCAGTGCAGTGCATCTTTCTGTGCTCTCCCTGCATCTCTAACCAGTAGCCACCACTTCAGTCTTCAAGCTTGTTTCACGAACGTTCTGTGAAGGCAAGTATGTCTTATGTGACCTTCGGAGATTGACTTTTAGTTTTTACTCAGGCATAACGCCTGCGGAATCTACCCGTGTTGTGTCGTGCCAAGTCGCGAGACGACCACCAAGAAGGCCACCGAGACTCAGACGTCCCGAAATGCAAAAGCAAGGCAAGGCTTTATTCAAGCGAGCTGCAACTCGGGCCTCGTCCTAACCCACCGACACAGCGGAGGTTAGGAGGGAGCCCCGAGCTGCGATCACACAGGGCTTATAAAGGCAAAGAACAAGGTTACAGCAATCAGGTGTTCAAGCAAGCAAGATTAGGACACAGGTACAAATCTGATAGGGCTCGAGGCATTCTGGGGGCAGTTAGAGTTAAGCATTCCCAGCGGTTAGAGTTCTTGACCGGCCGGGCCCTAATAAGCTTGCCCTGGGTCTGCTCACAGGGCCTGCTCATCTCAGGTTCACGTGGTAAGGTGGGGTTCGCGTGGTAAAGTGGGGCCTGACTTCAAAGTCTGGCTCTTCAGTTGTTGCTTTGATCAACAGCCCACTCCTTTCCTCCCTTCAAGAGTATCCCATGGTGTGAATATGACATGGTTTGTTCAACAATTTACCTCCCAGTTACTTTTGATTGTTTTGCCTTTGAGGCTATTTCAAATAACTCTGCCGCACAGCTATGAACATGATTTTATGATATAAGCCTTCATTTTTCTGGGATAAATTTCCAGGGCTGTAATTGCTGGATTGTATGCTAATTATCTATCTAGCTTTTAAAGATGGTTAAGTGTTCATGATAGATTGATTCTTAGCATTAATCTCTCTCTCTCTCTCTCTTTGTCCTTGACAATTTTCTATGGCTCTGAAGCCTCCCTTTTCTGATATCAACAGAGCGCTCCTGTTTCCTTTTCCCTCTCCTCTCCTCTCCTCTGCTCTCCTCTCCTTACTTCATCTCACCTTTCTTCCCCCTTTTCCTTTTCCTCTCCTCCCATCCCTTCCCTTCCCCTCCCTTTCCTTCCTCTCCCCACTTCCTCCCCTCCTCTCCTTCCTTTCTTTCCTTCTCGGTTTCTATCTCCTCCCTCTCCCCTCCCCTCCCCTCTCCTCCTCTCCTTTCTTCCTGGCCATCCATCCATCTAATGCTTACAAGGCATACTCTATCCCTGGAGCCATGCTTTCAGCCCTTTTGGCTGTGGATTTTTTGAGATGGGGTCTTGCTTTTTGCCCATGCTGGTCTAGACTAGCTTCCTCCTATTTATGCTCCCCATTGTATCTGGGATTGCAGGTGTATTCCACTGAGCTCAATTGTTGGTTGAGATGGAGTATTGTGATTTTTTTTTTCCTAGGCTGGCCTCAAATCATGATCCTTCCCAATCTCTGCTTCATGAGTAGCTGGGTACAAGCTGGTACAAGCAGGCACCTTGCTGCCCAGCTTCCTGTTTTCATTTGGTGGGTACCTGGATGGTATATAAATGTCTACCTTTTTACTTTGTATATCTATGTCTCTATCTATTAATAGTATGTCTGAAATCTCTCTCTCTCTCTCTTTTCTCTCTCTCTCTCTCTTTCTCTCTCTTTCTTTTGTTGGTCATGGGGTTTGAACTCTGGGCCCGGGCACTGTCCCTGAGCTCTTCAGCTCAAGGCTAGCGCTCTTCCACTTGAGCCACAGTGCAACTTCCAGTTTTCTGGTGATTAATTGGAGATCAGAGTCTCACAGTCTTTCCTGCTCTGGCTGGCTTTGAACTGCAGTCCTCAGATCTCAGCCTCCTGAGAAGCTAGGATTATAGGCGTGAGCCAACGGCGCTTGGCTTGAAATCAATTTCTTATGCAAAGCATATAATTGGGGGAGTTTTTCTATTTATCCTGTCAATCTCTGTATTCAGATCATTTCCGTTTGCTAATGGGAGCAAGGCATTTAGGGACCTGTCTTCTCACAGACAGCCGGACACCTCAGATCATGCTCCTCTGTGTCCAAGTGAAACACAATGCCAGTATAACCTAATTCTCCAGCCACTCGGCCATGGCTCAACACGTGAGGAGATGGGAGTTGTCGGCTGATAGCTGTGGTTGCATCCCTAGTCGTGGCCTCACTTGACACGCAGAATGGGTCTCAGCTTCTTCCCTGGTGATAGACGAAGTGAGTTCAATCTCCTCGCAGTAACACTGCTATAGACACTTTGTGACTGCATCTGCCGCGGTGACCTTCCACTCCGCCCGCTAGCACATTCCCGGAGAGGCCTCAACCACCTGCTGAATCTCTGTGTCCTTCAAGCTCCTGCCTTCTCAGAGGCGACCCAGAATGGCCACTCTCAGGTTAGGTGATCTCCTTGTACTGGGAAAACTATTCCACATGATCTAGAGGAGATGAGCTCCTGTGTCTCAGAGCCTGTGGATTGATTGGTCTTTCTGCACCAAGGCCAAATCTACCCCTACATCCCAGTCTAACTTTCTGGTCTGAATAGGGCTTCCTTTAATTCAGAAGGGTTTTGTGTGGGTGAGGGGAAGAAGGAAAGATGGAAAGATATATAATCATATATACATGCATATATGTGTGTAGATACATAAATGTGTGCACGTGCGCACACACATGCACACACACACACACACATGTTCAGGAGTGGAATTATCTAGGATCAGCATGGCTACTGGGCCCTTCCCGTTGGCTCTCATGGAAGGGAGTTTTGGTGAGTTTGGAAGATGCTTGTTTTCATGATCTGCTGTTGAGTAGGAAACCACTCCCAAGCTTAGTAGCTTAGAATGACAACTGATGTCATTTCCTGCAATTCTGCAGGCTGATAACTTGAAAAGATGCAGTCCCAGTGGGGGTGGCTCGCGTCTTTTCCACACGATGCCCACGGGGGCTCGAGCAGCCAGGATGGCTCTTTTACTCCTTTTCACTGTGGTTCAGCTAGAAGGCTCTGGTGCTGGGGCTCCAGCAGCTCACGGAGGGTCCCTTCTCTGAGGGCATCTCTCCCGGCCTTGTCTCCCATCTGGACACGCCAGTAGGATAATCAGACATTCTTCAGGCCAACAGTGGGCTTCGAGGAGGTTAACGCAGAGCTTCCAAATGTTCCGGAAGCTGAGCTGAGAGCTGGCCTGGCTGCCCTGCATCCTGGTGGTTAAAGCAGGGCCAGGATCAACCCAGATTCAAGGGAAGAAGCTGCGCAAAAGGCATGGGTACCCGGCCAGAGGTGCGGCTCACTGGGGGTCCCTAAGGTAGCAGAATACCAGGATAAGCCAACCAGCAATCAACCCACCAATGTTATTTACTCAATTAGTTGCTCTAAGAAGTTATATACTCAGTACAGCAAAGCTAGATAGGCTCGTTGACCATGGAGAAAAGCACTCATCTTCAGCCTTGTCCTTAGCCCGGAAGGCCAGTCCCCGCTTTGAAAGGACAGAGGTACTTAGACTACGTTCCTCCGCCTCTTACCTAGGCCTGGCTCCATTTTTTCCCGAGCGTGTGAGATCCATCTCCACATGCTGCTCAGCTAATCTTGCTAAACTGGTCTTTTATTGTGACACTCTCTGCCCTAAACCTCCAGTGATTTCCTTTTATCTACCAAGGAACTCTAAAATCTCCTGTGTCGGTGCTTTCTGCCGCTTGGCCCCAGCCAACCATTCCAAAGCTATGCGCGGCCTATTGAGCTCCAATGCAACCTTGGTCTCGCAGCCACAGCAGTTTTTTTTTTCCCCTCTGGTCCTGGCTTTGTCTGGTCCGGTGGCCAGGTGAGAATGTCCATCCTCTCCCCTCCATCCACACTGACCCGTCCTACGGGGTTCTGCAAGGCCCGCCTCTCCCAGTCACCTTGGGTCACAGGGGTCTTGCCTTTTTTGTTTCCCTCCTGGCCTTTAATACAGCTATAGTCAAAGTAGGTGTAAGAAGGGGCTTGGTGGGGATAACGCTGTGTAATCTTTTGCCGGAATCAGGGCCCCTTTCTGAGGTGGGGGGATGGGCAGTCTAGAGTTGGGCTAACGGGGAGCTGCCTCTTGGCATATTCTTACCGGCCCTGCCGGGGCTTTGTCCGTGATACCAGTACATCCTAAGAAGGTGAACTGAGTGTATAGCTGTCAGACAGGTGGCAAGAAGTGTGTGTGTGGGGGGGTGGGGCAGGGATTGCTGTCTTCCCAGCCTCTCACTGAGGGATGAGCAGCTCTGTGCTCACCAAAGTTCTTTCTCTCATTTGGTGGCCAAGTCTTAAGAGATAGATGATTCTTTTGTGGAAGTGCAGTTTATTGGGTTCTACCTTAAAGCGACTGTCCTTCCTCTTTGAGAGGCAATGACATGAGACTCGGGGAGGGGCAGTTTCTTCTGTAAAACAGTTTCTCCGTTACTGAAGGCGGTGTGCTATGGCCTGAATGTATGCGCGTTGAAGCTTAACCCCCAACGGGCTGATGCGAAGATGTGAGGCCTTTGAGACTGGCTAGTCATGAATAGGATGAATGTCCTTGTAAAGGAGGTCCAAGGACACTTGTTCATCCCTGAGGATGCCTTGGGAAGGACCATTTGGAAAGAATGGGCCCCCACTTGAGGTCTGCCAGCACCTTCATCTCGAACTTCTCATCCCACAGAACTGTGAAACTGAGAAACAGACTTCGAACCTCTCACCTCCCTCCCTCCCTCCCTCCCTCCCTTCCTCCTTCTCTCTCTCTCTCTCTCTCTTTCTTCTTGGTAGTACTTGGGCTTGAACTCAGAAGGCTGGTTTGTACCACCGAGTCATGCCTCTGGCCCTATTTTTCACCCATGTTACTTTTAGACTAGGGTTTTGTTGGAGCCTGGGTACATGCTTGAGCCATGATTTGCCTGCTTCTGAGGCTTCTTGTTGTTGGGGTCACAGCAGCAGGCCACCATATTCAGCTTCCCTCTGTGGAGATGCACTCTCTTGGACTTTTCTGCCTGGGCTGGCCTGGAACCGAGATCTTTCCAATTTCACGTTCACTGGAAATACCAGGCATGTGCTACAGTGACTAGATATGTGTTGAGAAGGAGTCTTGGAAACTTTTCAGCTTGGGCTGGCCTTGAACTGTAATCCTACTATTCTTAGTCTTCCAAGTAGCATGAACCAACAGCACCTGGCAAGGTGCTGATTATTTATAAGCCATCTGACTCACGGTGTCTGTGTTGTAGTAGCTTGAATGGACTGAGACAGGATGCCATTAATTCCCATGAACTTTGTTCTCTAGGTGCCACTTCCTGTTTCCCCTTGTGATCCTTCAGGTGGGTGGTTTTGAGATCCTTGGTCTTTGGTCTAGGCAGAGGTGGATCAGAGCAGGATGTCCTTCTCCTACTCTGCGGCTCATTCCTTGAGTTTTAGAGTTTATGGGCCTATGTTCATCCATCAACAGAACCCATCAGGGGCTCCCTGATGACCAGTAGTCTCTCGATACTTCTCAGAAAGGAAGAGCTAGATGCACTGCCCATCGATTTCTCCGAGAATCTCAAATTTTATGCTCTCTATCATGTTTGATTATCAGCGTGTGCTATGTTCAAATCATAGTAGCCTGTTTTCTTTTAGAATATCCTGTATGGATTAGGTTGGAAGTCTGCTTCTCATTTTTCTTTTCACATAAAGGCAGAGTGGTTACGGCTTGTTTGCATTCTTTTGCGAAACCATTTATGCCATCCCTCCTCTTTGTCCCCGCATTTTCCCTGGGACAGTGTCCATAACCGAGGGAACCTCACCCTGTGCAGGAGAAGGACGGGGCGCCAGCGAAGGCACCTCACCTGACAGGGCACCCTGGGCGGGCATCTGTCAGGGGCCGCCCCGCCCCGCCCCCCTGCATATGTCTGGCCAAAGTGAAGTCTTCTAGTCCATATCGGTTTCAGAACATTCCACAGCTTTCCTACTAGCTGCTTCAGGCAAACGGAAAGGAAGTGTTTTCAGAGGTCTCTGCGACATAGGAGGGTCTGGCATTTCTTTGGCGTTCATGGAGAACTTGAGCTTTTCATGCTCTCTTAGCCCCTCCGGCTCTTTATGCGTACGCTGTGCACATCGACTTTCCTCTCTGCAGCTAGTTAAGCGTAGCCTCGGTGAATTGCTTAGATACGAATAACAACATTTGTTAGACACGATGGTCTGGGTCAGTGCGCTTCAGTCTCTTCGCCCACTAGCTGCTTGTTTTTACAGAGACCAAACAGCCCTTGTTTTGAGAATACCCCAACGAAGAGAGAGGACACTTTCGTATAGATGGTGGGAAAGGGTGGATGCCGCTGGGTGCTGACAGAGGCTCCCTAGCCTTCCGAGAGGCCCCTGCGATTTCCTCTCAAGGAGCAGACTCACCGTGGTCCCTCATAGCCGAAATGAGTATTTGTTGGTGTGCTGGAACAGAACCTTCCAGTTGTTTCCTGGTACAATGAGGCAGGTGGCCTGGCTAGGTTCTGCACCAGGGTCCTTCCACCTCCCCTCCCCCACATGTGGGCTCCATCCCAGCCACCCTCCCCCACTTGAAGATCCATTTGGTGTCAGGCCCAGTGATGAAGTGCACTCTCCCTCTTGGCTCTGGTCGCTGCGGCGGGGACAGCCTGGCTGTAGAGGTGAGAGGAGGCTGGGCCTCCCCGCTGCTGGAGGCCCGCGGACCATGTCAGACTGACGGGTAACGTGAGCTCCCGTAGCCCCTCAGTGCAGACCGCCACCACACTCCTTCCAACTTAATTTCAGCCTAAGGGATGCTTTTAAGAAGATTTGAGAGTGCGAAAACATCTCCTCAAAAGAATTGTAGTTACATTAAAAACTAATTATCAGAGCTTAGGGGTATAGATCCACTGCCATATTTTATACAGAGAGCAATTCATCTCCCAGACCCTGAAATATCATTACATAATAGGTTAAAGATACTAACCCAGGGGATACTGGAATAAAGGTAGTAAAATCACCGAATGCCAGAAAATGATGAGCAATATGATTATGACAAAATAGCTTTGCCCTCCTGGTATAGCAGTTTCTGGTATAACACAATTTAAAAGTCACATACCCTCAATAAGCCTATGCATAAAAGTGTGGGCAGGGAGGTTTGTCTGGGCCCCTCAGGTTAAATGTCCTATTTGTCTCTGAAAGACTTGGCTTTTTCAGCACAAAGAACTCGATAAGTTACAATAAGATACAGGGTGCATGCTGATCCCAACACCCACAGGACCATGTACAGCCTCCTTACACGCTATCGGAGTCTCCCAACATGCGGATGAGGGCTCATACTATAATCCATTGCTCCTTTCCAGTTGGGACTCCATGATTAGGGTTAATGGAAAGCCTAACTCAAACTGGCCTACCAGTCATTTATTATTTCAAGTGGCTGAAAGACGGAGAGATAATGGCAAAGCTGAGCCAGAGATTCGCCACTGTTGTCACGGGTCTAGCTAATTTTTATGCCTCTGTTTTCTACAGTGTCCATTTCTTCCTCAGGTCCATTCTCTTCATGATTCCAAGATGTCTGCCAGCTGCTTCCTCCTTCACACTCAGTGGGATGCTTTTGTCCCAGCATTCCCTTCGAGAGTCTTGAGGCTCTTTCTGATTGGATAGTTGTGATCACGTGGGTGCTCCTTATCAGTGAATGGGTGCCTGGGTGCAGTTTAGATCACTGGTGCTGCCATTAGAGCTGGTGCTAGTCATTTTTCTTGATTCCATGAGGACCCCAAATGGAAGCCAGGTGAGTAGCTGCTGGAGAAATCCTGGATGTTTACCACAGACAGGGGACATCAGGTAACTGGTCCGTGGTGCATGAAGGTAATTAGTGATAGAGCCTCAATTTCAATTCAAGTGGCCTTCTTTACGGATCTTTTTTTTTCCTCGCTGAGTCATGGACCTTGTATAATTCCTAAGTCTTGATTTCTTGTGGAGACTATTTTATATATGTCTGTATGGTTTCTTCACTAAGAATGCCGCTCTGTACCTAAGTGATGTGCAGTTTGGCAAACAGTAATTTCAGAACACTGTAGCGTACTGTCTTACGGTAAAGTAGAGAAAGAGCACTGGGTTAAGAATTGAGAGCTGGTCGTTTTCCAGGGTATCTGTCTTTCTCCTGGGCCAGTGAAGGACAATGCCTTCCTTACATACCTGGAGGAGTTGGTTCAGGGAGCAAGGACCACCGTGCTTGTTGTGTGCAAAGCCTGAAAAGCATGCGAAACATTTATTTGCACATAAATGACCTCTATGTGTAGGACCACAATCCATTTGTTTCAAGTATGGGAACTAGACACTGGAAGAGTCTCTTTTAAGCCTCAGGTGAATATTAATTCAACAAAAATTTTCATTGGTACAGCTTGTCAATAGCATCCCCACAGAAACCCAGCAGCCTTTCAGGAATGTTTCACGAGACCATGCTGAGGCGTTGGCAGGCTGTGCATTCCTAAGAAGCTCTCAGTTGCCTCTTGTGGAGTTGGGACGATTATGTATGTAAATGTTATTCTACTTTTAATTAAACTACCGCGTCATTGAAGTGGAAGGTGGAAAGAGCCTGACCAGTTCTACTTTAAGATGCGATCTATCTGTTGGGTAGAAAAAAGTAAGGGGAAATAGCAGGAATCAGGTGGGAATTAGAGATGAGACCAGAGTCCCTCACCCCCAATATATACCTTCTCTGCAGCTTCATTATGAATGGACACAGCCAACAAAACCCACACTTGGAAACAGAATTCAAGAGTCATCCAAAAGATTTGACATTGCTTCTTGACAAGATGGTTTCAAGGATAACCTGTGAGCTTTCGGGAATCACTCATGTGTCTCACATTCCACTCCTCTGTGGTCTGTCATTAGCCCACCAAGCCCCTAGAGCCTCTAGATGTCACCCCTAAACCCTCTCTGAGCCTTCAAGCCCAGGTTAGGGTCTTCCTGAAGAATGGTCCCCACTCTTCTTTATTAGTCTATTTAATTAAGTGCTTATTTAGCTGTCTCCTGCCCCATGAGACGTTACCTGGAGCCTGACTTGAATGAGTCTGTGTTAGTCAAGATCCCATCCCCAGGATTTAGCTTGTGACTGGAAAAGGGTGGGAACCTTAATGAGCATTTGGGGACTCATATGTAGGTTCTTACTTTCCTTGGTCACAAGATTAAGATACAGACCAGTTTTTTTTTTAATTTTTTATTGCCTCTCTTAGCGACACTTAGCACTTGGAAGACCATCTCTGGAAGTTTGTTCTCTGTTCTCTCTTATTTCCTTGCTATTTAACACACAGATGCTTTCCTTCCTTTGGACTCTGACGACCCACGTGGTTTCCAACATGATACGCTATTCTGACAGTCTAGAACCTTAGGTGTTCCCTGAGGCGGAATTCTACCTGGTTGGTGTCCTCATTTCAATCACACGAGTCGAGTCGGGTTTTGCAAAGGGGGTACATTTCCACTCACTGATGGTTGATGCTTTTCATTCCTCGTGGCTCTGCAGGCTGAGCAAAAACAAAAGTACTCACAGGCAGGAAACGGACCCATCAGTCCATCCAGAACCAAGGGGCAGCGTGGACGCCAGTGACTAAAACACGGTGTCGTAAAGCCAGAAGTCTCTTTGGTTGAGCTGCATCCCCGACTTGAGAGACCAGGGGAGCTGCCTGTGCTTTCCCCGCTTCCTCAGAGCACGTGACACTGCGCGGGGAAACTTACAGCCAAAATGGCCGTCCGCAACACACTTGGGTTCATTGCTGAAATCATCTCAAGTCTTGGGCTTAAAGACTCTCCAGAAACCGTAACTTGGAGATTCCTGAGCACATATCCTGTAGCAGATGCAGTAAGAGGGGCAGTAGAGGCAATTTTGACAAGATAGACATCTTTTTTTTTTTTTTTCCCCAAGAAACTTGTGGTCTAGTCCAAGGCTCAGCCCAGGCAAGCGTGTGATGATTAGGAGTGGAAAGTGCTCACAGAGGAACCACATGAGAAGATGGTGAGTGGAGACAAAAAACACAAAAGCAAGCAACCCTGTTCAACAGGCGTTCGTTGAGAGCTCCCACAGGCTCTGGACTGTAGTGTCGACCTGATAGGATCAGTGACCGTATAGGAGGAGATGCTGGCGAGCAGGCGGCCGTTTACAACCCAGGGGCCGAGCCTCCACACCTGACACCAACCCTGCTGGCTCTTGGATGTTAGTTTCTAGGACGGTGAGAAAATAAATTTATGATGTTTTAAGTCACCCAGTCTCTAGCGTTTTGCTATGGTAGCCTAAACAGACTAATTCATCTAGCCATCCCTATTTTTTTTCTTTAAAAATTTTATGAATGTATGTTAATTACAAAACATTGGGTTTTAATTACATATCTGTCCAGGTATATAATATACTTTGATCATATCTACATTCCCCCCCCCCCTTTTTTTTGCCAGTCCTGGGCTTGCACTCAGGGCCTGAGCACTGTCCCTGGCTTCTTTTTGCTCAAGGCTAGCACTCTGCCACCTGAGCCACAGCGTCCCTTCTGGCCGTTTTCTATATATGTGGTGCTGGGGAATCGAACCCAGGGCTTCATGTATACAAGTCAAGCACTCTTGCCACTAGGCCATATTCCCAGCCTACATTCCCTTTCTTATCCCTCCTCTTTCCACTGATCCTTGCCTCTTCCCAGATAGTCCCTTTTTATAATTTGGATGTCTTTCTTAAAAAGACTAAATTCCACAAATAAGAGAAAACATGGAATATTTATTTTTTTTAGTCTAGATTATTTTGCTTAACACAAGGATGTCAAGTTGCATCTATTTGCCTGCAAATGTCATGACTTCATTCTTCACAGCCATTGTATATACTTACCATCTTTTCATTATCCATTCATCCACGGGTAGGCACCTCGGCTGCTTGCATAGCTGCAGCTGTCTTTATTTCTGAAAGGAGGGTTTGGCAAGCTTTTAGTGCCAAGGGCTGTGTAGTAAGTATTCTCAGGCCATCTAATCTGTGGTTTAACTGCTCATCTCTGCATGGACTCATGAAAGCAGCCAGAGATGAAACACTGAACAAATGTGCATGGGCTGTGTTTCAATAAAGCTTTACTGATGGCCACACAATTTTGAATTCTCATAAGTCCTGAAATCTTTTTTGATTTTTAAAAATCTGTTAATTATAATATGGAGAAATATATGAGCTCAAGGGCCATACAAAAACTTAGGATGCCATTCATAAAGGAAAACCCAGTGGCGCTGTGGCTCAAGTGGTAGAGCGTTAGCCTTGAGCTCAGGGACAGTGCCCAGGCCCAGAGTTCAAACCCCATGACTGACCAAGAAAACAAAAAAAAAAAAAAAAAAGAAAAGGAAAAAAAGAAAACCCCTTTATGCTAAATTGTAGTTGGATATGCTAAGTTGTGTACGAGAAAAAGTAAGACTGAGCTAGAAAGGGGAACATTTTTAGTACACATAGGAGTGACACTAATGACCCTTGAGAAACGAACTGTCACACCCAACCCCAAATGTTTGTGTGTTGACTGCCTGCGCAGTGATTCATATTTGTACAATTGAGTTGACCACACGGTGCATCAAATGGCTTGTTTTTCAAATCCCAGTTCAGGAATAGATGCACGTAGGAATTTGCAGCAGGATCTTGAGGGCTACACATGGAACTTGAGTCTGTCTAACTCTGTGTCAGTTACTCCGCGTCTTTCCTCTGCCTGTGTTAGAGTTACTATGGGGGCTTACCGTATGTGTAAGAGCGAGTGTGACATTTTAAGTCATCTCACATTCTGGTCTACCTCCCACCCGGACACCAGGCCTCCGAGGGAAGAACTGTGGGGAAATGGGGTTCCCATGATTCCCAGCTCTTCCAGGTGGAGGGGACTCTGCCGTCTCAGAATCCCCGGAACCAGAAGGCTTGCACAGGCAGAACTGCACTAGGATGGAAGCCCTTATCAGAAGGAAGAGAAACTTAGCAAAAAAAGACATGGATGGAGGGAGCGAGGGTAGCCGGGAGGGAGAAGAGGAGAGAGAAACAGACAAGCAGGGTGACTCTGAACTTTCCTTGAGAAAAACTTGAAGATGGATGACATTTGAATTGTGTGGCAAACAGAATTGACCGGGATCCTACCTGAAGTGTGAAGAGCCAACTGTGGATGTCTTGAAACAACAAATGTTCGGGTTTCCCACCAGACACCCGGACTTCTTTGATGAACAGACCTTTCTTTACCTAAACAGTCAAGGCCTAATTGGATCATTGGTGTGGTGTGACAGTAATTAAGGCACAGCCTGGAATGGTTATTTAAACATCTGAGCAGCTCTAAAAGCCCTGCTGTGAAACGGGTGGGGGGTCGGGGTAGCAGTGGCCAGCAGCCAGCTGGACCTATATCTCCAGGACACAGGGTGTGTTCTACAGAGATTTAAAAAAGAAAAAGAAAAAAAATAAAACCCCAACAACAACAGTGGCTAACTAGGGATTAGGGCTTTATTACCATGCTTGGCTAAGAGTAGATGAAAACGACCCCACAGTGTTTGTATTGATTCTGTGTCTTGATCACTGGCCGGGCCTGGGATGGAGCTAGTTGGAAGCTGCAGGAACGAACGTGAGGATGGAGGAGGGGCCGGGGAGCAGCGGCTCAGGTGGGAGAGCTCGCCACCACCCGGTCACCTGTGCCGTCTGTGCTCCGTGAGGCCGTGGCCTCTTTTCTCCACTGGTTCAATACTTCGGTGACGAAATTAGCAAATACTGGCACTTTTAGTTTTCTTTTTGGCAGTACTTGGGTTTGAACGCGGGACCCTAGGTTCGCTAGACAGGTGTCCCACCACGTGAGCCACACCTCGTGGTCCTGCCACTGTTAACTACGGAGTCACAGCTGCTAGCAAGGAAACCGAGTTGGGAAGTACTGTGCTGTGGCTGTTACTACGCAGTGTTCCCTCTACAAGGCAAGCACTCTTGCCACTAGGCCATAGCCCCAGCCCCTGCAGTGTTCCCTCCAGACAGACGTGGTGGACATCCTGACCTCAAGAGCATAGAGACTAAGTAGTAAGGTAGTAAGGAGGTAGTAAGTACTGGGTTGTGTACCTTTTTTGGGGTGGGTGGGGGTTAATCATGATCCTGTTAGCAATTTTGGGTCAGAATTCCTGGAAGCTTCCTAACAAGCCTTGGGACCGGGAGGATGTAAGCTGATTCCAGCACACCACTGCCTTCCCCAGTCTAGCACACAGTACCAGCAGCAAATGGCTACCCACAGCTGTCTCTCCCAGAGACATCCTGCGGTGCACTCATTGTGTCTACCTTGCGGAATTCTATGTCTGCAGCATTGTTACGTCCATTTAACGGGTGAGGAAACTAAGGCTCAGAGGTTTAGTTACTTAAGGTTGCCCAGCTAGGTAACCCTTGAGCAGAAATATCCATTCAAGTCCATCCTTCCCCTCAAATCCTCTTTGTACCAACCAGGCTATTTCTTGTGTGGCAGTGATGACATACAAAACCCAATGCTTGACCAAGTAGGAGCAACTGAAACAGGTAGAAGAGTAAAAGAGAGTGAATGTTAAAAAGAGCAGCAAAAGTATGTACTATATATATATATATATATATATTTGCTCCTCCTCCAAATCTCACCTCACACTGGAACTGCTTCTCTTCTAATTTTTCAGGGCCCAGGCCAGAGGCAGACAGTGATCTCATTGTCATTTAGGGTTCTGTTGCAGATCCCGGGGAGTAGAATAGAGGTGTGGGTGGTCATCTTTGCCTTCATTGTCTGCCTTTCCCGGCCACTTCTGTGAGCTCAGCCCCCAGGCACTGGACAGTTAACTCTTCCTGCAATTCGCATTCATGGTCAGCTAAGCAGAACTAAGGCAACAAACCGTTTTTACTTTGAAGGTTATGTTACACGTTTCCGAGTTCCTGTGGAAAGGCTCGTTATGAATGAGATATTCTCAACTGTCGCTAGGAATTTAATTTTCCTTCTGAATTTTCAAGCCGTCTATTGAATTCTTCTTTAACATCACGTCCCAGGAAGCCCCCAGAATCGGACAGATAAAAGGATGGAGTCGAATTGTCAGTGTTTGAAGATGTCTCTTTCTCTGGGGTTCAAGACAAGAAAGAAGACCTATCCCTTTTCTCATAGTGATTGCCTCTTCAGTATACCAGCATACATACACACACATATATATATATATGTATACATACACATACATATATATTTCCTTTGATATATGTATATATACAATATGCATATATGTGTATGTGTATATACATACCTGCATATACCTATATACAGATATATATACCTATTTACAGATATATATATATACACACATATATATGTAATGTATCTTCTATCTGTCATTACTATAAATTGCTTTGGAAAAAGAAAGATGCTTGCTTACATAAAATAGATACAAGGATGGGGCTGAAAATTCTAACTTTTGATTATATATACAGCTATTGCAGTCAATTTTCCAGGTAACAGAAACAGCAAGAAATATGTTTTTAAAAGAGATTCTTAATCTTTTTTACAGCAAGATGTGAGTGACCTCATACTGAATGGGCAATGCCAATGAATAGTTTACCTTAATTGAAAAAAAAACAAACCTTTTTGGTGTTATTGAAGTTTGAGCATGCTCAAAACTCTTATCTCCAATTAACCAGCAAAAACTGGAAGCAGAAGTAAAGTATGGCTCAAGTGATAGTGCACCCACCATGGGTGAACAGAATGCTAACGGAAGGCTACAGGCCCCGAGATCAAGCCCCAGAGTTGGCACGCGTGCTTGCACGCACGTGTGCGCGCACACACTCACATTTATGGATTTCTTTTCTTTTTTCTTTTTTTTTTTTGCTAGTCCTGGGGCTTGAACTCAGGGCCTGGGCACTGTCCCTGAGCTTCTTTTGCTCAAGGTAAGCACTCTACCATTTAAGCTTTTTTTTTTTTAACCACTTGTGGCTTTCTCTGTGTATGTGGTACTGAGGATTTGAACCCATGGCTTCATGCATGCCAGGCAGGCGCTCTACCGCTAAGCCACATTCCCAGCCCCACATTTATGGGGCTCTATAAGTCATCTACCCCTCTGTTCCACTTTAAAAAAAAAATAAAAGTGAAAATAGGGAACCACTTCCGGAGGAAGGTTCTCATTTTTCTGGTGGGGTTGAGGGCTTCATTCACATCCCACACCAGGACTCCACCCCCCAGCCACCCCCTGGGGAAGGCAGACAAAGCCGGGGTGGGGAGAAGGCTGGGGGGGGGGGTTGGCCTCACTTCCATTCTTGGAGTAGGGCTGGGCCAGACAGAGTCTGCAAACCAAACCAGTCTGATGGTGAGTGTGCACATCTGAGTTAGAAAACGTGGCTCGCTTTCCCTCTCTCTACCAGGTCCCTTGAGGCAGTGTCTCTGGAGGCCCATCTCTCCAGAGGACAGTTCCCTCCCCTCCCCCAGAAGCCACAGGCCCCCCCCCCCCCCCCCGCGGAGGGCTGTGCTGGCTGGTTGTATATACCCAGGTTATACAGCTCTCCCCTAAGGGAGAGAGGGGGATCTCATTTGAAAATGTCTGTTTTCCCTAGAGGAGAATCGGTGTAAACCTACAGCTGCATTTGAAGGAACAGACAAAGCAATGTTCTCTCCTAAACCGCGTTTAGTTAGTAAGGTTCCTAAACAAACATCCCTCCCCCCGACCCACCGGCCCCCCCCTCCCCCAAGTGCAATGCTGCGATTTGCTCTGGTAAAGCATACCATCCATTCTCTTTCCACGCACCAAGTGAGCGCGGCTTTTTCATCGTGGAGAAGGCTACCGCTGTGTCCCGCTGCCATTTCTGGGCGGGGTGGGTGGGGGGAAGGAAAGAAAAGATGTCCGTGGGTAGATTTGCCTTAAAAACGTGTGGTTAGGACAAGAGAAATGTCCCACAAGTCAAGCACAGGTGATTAAAGCTTGCCATGTAAATCAGTTAACATCTGTCATTTTCCTTGTTCTCCAATGCGATTAGTTATTTCAAGGCTAAAAAAAGGATGTTTGACTTAATTTTTTTGAATCTTACTAGGTACCCGGAGCTTAACTTAATGATTTGTATAAGTGATAGTAATTGCTGGGACTACAGTTGAGTATTATTAGCTATAAAATGAACATGGTTATATGTCCAACAGAACTAGCAAGGGACAGAAATGCAGTTGTATCCAAGAGAAAATAATTACAGCAATAATCAGTGTAATTCATGATAATGGCTGAATTGAATTTCACACCATAGCTCCAAGCACTTACATTTAATGAATGTAGTTTGTGCTTGTTTACTAAAAAGGTTTTTAGCAGAAAATCGATAATGTAACTTCAGTGTTTCTAATTGCAAACGCAATTATTTTTTTTTAAAGTAGTGGTTCAATAAGGATTTTGTAGAGAAAATTGAGGTATGTGAGGGCTACAAATGCTGGCGCTTTAATTAGTCTACCTGTACATTAGCGCCATGGTGCCTTAATATCTATTTATTACAACATATTGATTAAAATGGATTTGTATTCAATTTTAAGGCTAGCTAATGTAATGGACATTGAGACTTTTCTGGAAGCACTGCCTGGGATTACCCATGTCGCCGGGTAATGAAGCTTTTCTTCAAGAGGTGATTTCAGAACTCATTGAACAAACCTGGTTGTGAGGCCCGGGAAGGGAGGGTCGGGACGTGGCACTGGGCTCCGTGGAGTTGCGGGGACCCGTGTCCTGACACGCAGGGGCGGTGGGGGAGGGTTTGAGTCTTCTAGAGCCTCTCCTCTACGGGGATGAGTTGATTGTGGTTGGTTCCTTTTTTTTTCTTCTGAGCCTGGGCCATGCCTCAGTGGTCATGTTGGACTCCATATCCTCCCTGAAGCAAAAGCTTTGGTGACGCATCTTGGGGCGTTGGGGGGCTGTGGTGGCGCACAGCGGGTCTAGTTAACCTCGGGGCTCTGAGGAGATGCGGACCGCCTCAGGTCTGGGGCCTCTGAGTGCATCCATTGACTGTTTCGGAACAGCGTTGGCAGTTCATGCTGGTGCAAGGTACTTTGGCGTTCTCTACCTGATGGTATTTCTCGCTGAAAACCGACAGCGGACCTTCCGTTCTTTCACCTTTCTTGTGTGGCCATTGCCACCGTCCTCCCCCTACCTACCTACCTACCACCACCACCGCCGCCACCGCCACCTTTTTTCTTCATGCCTTCTCTCTGGGACCTAGAACATGCAGACTTTCTGGGATTTATGGGGACTTCCTCCACCAGAGAGTGAAGATTAGCTCTTGGAAAACTATCAGATGTGGGGCTGGGAAGGTGGCTTCATGGTAGAGTGCTTGCCTAGCATGTACAAAGCCCTGGGTTCGATTCCTCAGCACCACACATACAGAAAAAGCCGGAGGTGGCGCTGTGGCTCAAGAGGTAGAGTGCCAGCCTTTGAGGAAAAAGAAGCCAGGGACAGTGCTCAGGCCCTGAGTCCAAGCCCCAGGACTGGCAAAAACAAAACAAAACACGAAACCCCTATCAGATGTATATTTTACTCATCTGGGGCGAAAATTGGATGTCTCATTGCCTCTGTCCATGTCACTGCTAGGTAAGTGGCCAGGGCGCCAGGGGCTGACTTGATTGTCCCCCTCTGCACCTAGAAAGCCTGCTGTCTTCCACGTCAGTCTTGTGGGTCTGGGAGCCCTGTCCTTGGAACTGAACTTGGGGTGCTCCAGCTGCAGCCTGCGTGCACACCCGTTCCGGCTGGGCGCGACGGTGTTGGCACCCACACGCGCCTCGCCCCCGGGCAGGGGCCTCCAGAGGGAGCAAGGCGCAGAGCCAGGGCTCAGCCAGCAGTGCGCTGGGCAGGGCGGTGGGGCTGGCCTGGGGCGCTCACCTCCCTCTTCCGCAGCAATCTCCGTTCACACATCTGCAAGTGGAGCCGGTGCCCCTGCCCTGACTCGCTCCCAGCCTTAGGTGGGATCTTTTACGCTCCTTGCCCTTTGGAAACTTGGAAAGTGCCCGACTAGGGTAGGGAGTCTGTCGGATGAAGGAGAAGTCTGCCGGATGAGTGGAGGTCCTGGCGACCCAGCCCAATCCGTAGGAAAACAGTCGGTGAATTCGCCATGCTTGCCACCCACCGTGAGGAGCCAGCCAGTCCTCGGTGGACTCGCGAGCTCTCGCTTGGCTAACCTGTCTTCATCCTTCTTGGCACACGGTGTATGGACACTGTGGCTCTCTGGAGCCAACCGGGAGCTGCTGCCTGGTCAAATGATCTCCCTGCCAGGCAGGAAAAGACAGACACCCTAACTGTTTGACCAACAAATGTATAGAAAATAGCAGCTGGTAAGTAGCAATTACGTAATAATCTTGTCCAAAGAAAATGCAGGCTCAAATTAAGATGATTTCAACCAGGAAAACATTAAGGTATACAAAGAGTTCTTAATAAATAGAAATAAATAGTGCAGGGTTTGCGCCATCGCTATTTTGGATGGTTATCTGCCCTCGCCGCCGCTGCTCGGGCTGCATTTTCTGTGGGGCGCAGTGCAGCATTTTGCTCCACAAAAACAACTAGCTCCTTTCCAGCCAATGATTACTTGTAATTATGCTTTCCCCTGCTATTATTCTAATAGACCTGTCATGTTGCTCGGAGGACTCTGGCGTTTGGAATATACAACGGCTTTTATGGATGGACTGCTGGAACACTTAATATAGCTCTATTTTTGAATTATCAAGTTCTATCCTTTTGAAGTCTGTGTTAGTGGAACTCCTATTTATGAGATGTGCTGTGCTTAAAGGTTTGCTATTGATGAAGAGGTCCAACAGAGCCTTTATCATAAGTACGGCAGCATTCTCCTGAGAGATAAATAGCCGTGCTAAAAGGTATGGTGTGTACCTAGGCTGCAAATTACTAGCCAAGTACCTCATCACAGTATACTTCAAAAATACCTTTATGCTTCTTGTTTGTTCTCCTTTCCATAGAGATGAATGGCATTTCTTAAAACACAGAGGGGCGGAGGTGGGCTGCTCACTCCGGGCCACCAGCACTAATTGGGCTGGAGGAACACGTTTGTTCTGGCACAGGGCGTCTGTCTGGGCACGCACGCCCAAACGCAGCTTGCAGCCATGGTGCTTGCTGTCTCAGGAATTGGCTTGCTTTACGTTCCTTCCACTGAAAGGTAGACCTGGCCGCCTTCAAGCACTTTGGGGAGGGGAAAGAGGGCTTCTGACAATGGGTCAGTTAGGCACTGGTGTCTGTTCCTGGAGATCTGAGAAAACTTGTGTGTGGAGGGGGAGAGAGGGAGGAGAGCAAGGGCCCGCTGCTTCACGCAGGGGCGTGCGAAGAGGAGGCTGGTTCTTCTTCTTGTTCCTCTTTGGGTTTGGGTGGTTCTGCGGTTTGAACTCAGGCCTCACGCACGCTAGGCAGGTGCTGGACTGTGAAGCCGCCCCTCGGGGCCTTTTTCTGGGTATGGGTTAATTTGAGATGGAGTTTCACATCGTGCTCTGGTGTATACCTGGACCGTTTTCCGCCCATGCAGGTTTCCTATCACAGCATGGAGAACAGTTGCATGCGCTCACACCTGGCCTCTTCAGCTGAGACGCTGTCTTGGACATTTCTGTCTGGGGCTAGCCCAGAGCCAGGATCACCCCAGCCTCTGCCTCCTACGTATCTTGGGTATGCTTGGGAAAGGGGCTCAATAACTTTTCTGCCCAGGCTGGTCTGAACCTATGATTCTGCTGTTCTCAGCCTTTCAAAGGGCTGGGGTTACAGGGGTGAGCCCCTCGTGCCTGGCTAGGCCTGGGTGTTCTGTGTCTGGTGGGCTGGGCGGGCAGCAGTGGATCTGTGAGGTGGGCTTGGGCTGATGCAGAAGCTGCCCCCAGAAGTAGTCCTCCAAGGTGTGACGTTGGATCACCACCACCTTGGCTTACAGTTTCCTTGGCAACGCCACCTAATAGCTCATTTGTGGGCCTAAAGATAGAGGCACTTGGTGCTCAAGTAATTGGTTTTTTTTTTTTTTTTTTCCTTTTGGCCCTGGGCAGCTGTTTTGTGATGGACGCACATAGGAATTTGGTGGGATGTGTGTCCTGGCTCCCCCGTGGAGTTCAGAAAGGCCACCTGAGCTCCCCCAAGCTTCCAGCCAGCGCCCTGGAAGCAGACCTCACTCCCTCGGCTGCCAGGATGGAAAGCACAGAGGCAGGCCCACCGAGCGGCTTTGGAGCACGGAAGCACGCCGTGAGAATTCGCATCGGGTCCCCAGAGCGGGCAGGCTATTGCGCCTGTGTTTGCCTGGTGTTTTTCATTTGGAGCCTTCATGCATCAGAACCTTGGCTCCACGCTCCCTGTCTAATTCATCTTCACCCATATATTTTACCATTACAGATAGCCTTCCCCTTAAGCTTGTCTATTTGCTAGCTGGTGTGACAGATGACAGCAACTCTGAGCCATGTTGGATGGCATTTGTACGGCTCCAGTGCCAGAAGCATTCCAAGTGCCGGTGTTGCATATTTATTGATCTCCATATTCCCAATAATCTGATGGCCGTCACATTTGACAACATTATGTGTAGAGGTCACCTAGATGGGGCTAATGAAACTGTTTCCAAGATGGATGTTGTTTTCCAGAACATTACCCTTGCAAATAGCTGTCAGTGGGGTATTTCACCGTTGGGCCATGCATTTGAGAACCTTCTTCCCCCCTTTTTTTTTCCCTTTCTGTTTTTAAATTGTTGACATTAACATTAAACAAAACCTGAAGCTATTAAGTCTTAGTATTTATGTATGATAGAAAACATGGATACCCCGGCATCTTACCAAATGAAAATCTTATTAATGGACTTGGTGCTTGTGGCAAAGTCCTCAGCGAGGGGAGATTGGCTTGGCTGTCTAACGCTTGACGGATTAGTCTGGGATGATGTGGGGGAACCAATGGGAACTGGTGGACTCCGGCAGATTAAACGAGCAAATAGAAAACCTTGCTGCAGTCCGGGGATGTGCAGCATGTTCTGGCTGTTTCCGAGCTAGCTGCTATGAGCAGCTGGCACAGAGTCACTGAGGTCTAGACGAGGCCGTGCAAGACAAAAACAAAAACAGAAACACTCCAAGAAAACAGCACAACGACCGTAAAGCGAATGCAAAGGAGCATTTGCAAAGAGGACCCCGTTTAATGAGATGCTACGCCTGAATGAATGACACTGGAAATGCATTGGGGCACTAATGACCGAGATAAAGACAAACTTCCCACACCTGATCCAGAGCCCTTTAAAAGCTCTGCAGAGGGACTTTTTTTATAGTCTTTGCTGCCATTTCCATGTCAGAAGTTTCCAATCCTGAGGCCTCTTTCTAATGCGAGCAGCCTGGGTATATTCCAGGTAGACTTTCATGAGTCAGAATTCATAGGTAAGCAACCAACAGGCTCCATGTGAAATTTTTTTTTTCTTTTGAGAACCATTTTTCCTACGTTGGAGAATTTTTAATTATTTCAGAAAAGCACAGTACATCTTGCATTTGCAATGTAGCATTTACAAGAAGAGGTGTATTCAGTGGGCTCCTTCAGAACAGCGTTTCTCTTCCAACTCTACCCGAGAGCAGACACACACGGGCTCTGAAATGGAATTAATAATCCTCAGCTGCTGCCTTTCCCCAAACTTTCAAAAACAGATTCATTTATCCAGTGCTAGCACTTAGAAACAGTCATCTATCACAGTGCTTGCAGTCTCAGAAAATGAACAACTTCGTGACTTTTGTTTTGGTATGGTTGAGAGAACAGCTGACGAACCTTCTCCCTCAGAGGGTCTCCCCCCGCCCCCCACAGCCCCACTTCGAGTCAGGCCTCGTGCCTGGTGTGGAGGGAAGAGGCGGAAAAGAGCCGTCGAGTTTGAGAATGGTGAGGACGGGTGGTCACGCTCAGGTTGGGTGGAAGGCTTGCTTCTCCTTCACCCCGCTCCTCCACTCTCATGGAGCATACACATACAGGAAGCAGGTTTTCTCTCTGAGGGCCACCGGTGAGGGAAACGAAGTCAGGCAAAGCCTAAACTCAGCTCCTAGTAAGCAGAGAGCAGAGCGGCACAGGCACAGTGACTAAAACGTCAAAATTCTCATGAAAGAAAAGCACTATCAAAGTACCATGCGAGAGGTGCAAGTTAAGCTGCCCTAGGTAGCTTTAAGTATGAGAAAATTACACGGATAGTAGTTGCTATAGTAACTACTAGACAATATGGTGCTTAGGGTGCCACTGAGATACTTCGTACTTCGCTAAGAAAAGGAGCAAAGAAAATTCTTCTAGGAGCATGCAAAGACAGAGGGAACAATTCTCATAAACATTTTACTTCCTTCATTTTAGTGTTTATTTATCACGGAACGAGTATCTCCAATTACATATAGCCTGTGGGGTGGTTCGTTGTTACCCATAACTTTCCTCAGTGAACCATGCCACTTTCAAAGTTGAGTCCCCAGGGCATAATAGCAGGTCCCCGGGCTGCCAGCCCTCCTGGCTTCTGGAAGGAGAATTCCACGGTTTCACGTGGGCCAAAGGCGGTCTGTGGGAAGCTGACCTGAAGTCCAAGACGACTAGAGAATTCAGGGCAAGAGAGATGCAGGTATGCAGGCCATGATTTGCTGCATGTATGGAGTGTTTGGTATGCATCCTAATCTCAGAAGGGTCAAGAGGTTCTTTCTGCAGGCGATTAGGGGGTGTCAGGAGGGCTGGTGTTGAAATGTAGTTCTCACAGGCTAGGCCTCTGGGATGGCTGGGCGGAGAGAAGCCGAGTGAAGAGCGCAGTTGCCATTTTGTCTTAAGAGTCACTCAGGCCCTGCTTTGGGTTTTGGGGAGGCGTGCGGGCTGGCAGACAATTCCATAGAATGTCATCCAGTGGCTATCATGCGTGTCATAGCCACACGCCAACAATTCCAAAGATGGTTTGGGCAACCTCCAAATTCTTACAATGAAACTGATTTACATTAGTTTTATTTAAAAATTCATGTTAGTTAGGACCCCTTTTTTTGCACTTGGAAGAGAAAGAGGGGTTCTTAAGAAGAAGAAACACAGAGGTAAGGTCTCCGCAGCCTGGAAGGATGAGGGTCATGGAAACCAGGTTGAATGCCCCGGGGCTTCCTCCTCTTGACTTCATTCTTCTCTTAGCACAACCTCATGTGCAATTAGCTGTGTTCAAGGTAGTGTGGAAGACAGGAGCAGGAGTTGCCTTTGGAGCTAAGAAATCTGAGTTCTAGTCCCTGCCCTGCCTTTTGCTAGGATTGCGGGGTTCTCCTCAGAATGCCTGCTAGCTCACTTGAGACTCAGTCAGCTTTCCCTCCTCATAACAAATACCAACGTGTAGAGCCAAAGTTCATTTTGGCTCACCGTTTCGTAGGTTCCAGCCCAGGATTGGTGGACCGTTGCTTTTGGGGCTGTGGGAAGGCCAGGCACAGTCACCCCCTCCCCCCACAGCTCGTGGCCAGGAACCAGAAAGGAGAGGGGAATGGCTAAAGTTCAGCGGTCCCCTTTTGAGCATACCACCCCAATGACCTAAAAACCTCTCTTTAGGCCCTGCCTCTTAAAGGTGCCACACCTCCCAATAGCACCAAGATGGGAACAGCCTTTAATACTTGGGTCTCTCTGGGTCATACTTACTCCAAACCACAGGGAGTGCTGAAATGCTCAGGCCCCATTTCTGGGCTGTGAGTTGTACCTCTCAACAAGCTGTTCTTATTCCTGTTCCTGCTTTGGAGAGTCCTGGATGTCAGTGAGCCATTCCATGTCTCCAGCCTCAGTTTTTCCCATCTGTCAAATGGTGTCACTTGCCCTGCCTGCCATAGAGGGCCCCGTAGTTCCTCCCATGCTGTGATTACTTGACATATACTGTTCCAGATTCCTAAAGACCATGTCTTTCCCTCAAGAAAGTATGCAGAGACCACGTTCATGGTCATATAGAAATTTCTCTGCTTTTCCTGAATCTGAAGAGCTGGTCCAATGAAAAGTAGATTTGAACCGAAGTTGGGTTATTTTTCCAGACATCTGGAAAGAACAGAGAAAGTCATCAGGTAGAACACTTCGCTTTTGGGCCGAAAATGGGTTTTAATTCCTATTTTATAAATGAATTAGTTGAAGTTTTGTCCCCCCCCCCACTGCATCCAAGTAATCAGTGACATCTTGTGACCCTCAGTCATTTGAGAGGGTTTATCTTCTAGAACTTTCTCAAGAAGGGAGCATCTCGGGGCTGGGAATATGGCCTAGTGGCAAGAGTGCCTGACTCATATACATGAAGCCCTGGGTTCGATTCCCCAGCACCACATATATAGAAAACGGCCAGAAGGGGCGCTGTGGCTCAACTGGCAGAGTGCTAGCCTTGAGCAAAAATAAGCCAAGGACAGTGCTCAGGCCCTGAGTTCAAGCCCCAGGACTGGCAAAAACAACAACAAACAAACAAACAAAAGAAGGGAGCATCTCTTAGCTTAGCATCTCTAAGGGAAGAGGCTAGCGAGTCTTTATTACCGTCAAAACAAACACTGCATCTTCCAAGAAACAGGTCATCTAAGAGCCTACAGGTGCTGGGGAGAAAGGTCTTATTGCTGCAGAGCCATATTTGATCACCTGACTGAATTCCAATCCATCCCTGAAGTGCTCAGCACCTGGGGTCCTCCAATACTTTATCTGTGCAGAACTCATTAGACTGTGAAGGAAGCAAGTAAGAAGCCTTTTTTGGTCTAACTTGAGAAAAATATTTGGAATAATATGTTAAAATGGTTATCTCATCGGTTGAAATCGGCTGGAAAATACCAGAATTCCTCTGGATATTTATGGAGATGGTGGCGCAGTGCTGGCTCTCTACGTGTGAACGGAGCTACGCAGACGTCTGCAGAATGTATAGGCAACCCAACCCATTTATTTTTAGAGGGTAATTATTGCAGCCTCCCTTTCTAGAAAGGAGCCTTTTGTTTTATGTTTTCAGTGAGAACTTGTGAAATATTAAGATATTTTACTGCCTTAATGTTCTGAATTGTTTGCCTCTCCATATTGCAATCTAAAGCTCATTAACAGCCGAACAATTTAATCAGAATGAATCAAGTTATGAAATGGGGACATGGGCAGTTCACAGAGCCATAAAGCATGGCTGAAATCTTTTCTGAACAGCTTAATAAAACTTTAGGGGGCAGCATGAAATAAATGATTATCCCGGACGGTATCAGGGTAAACAGAAACTGGAGCCACGAGCGTGGTAATGGTTCTTCCACTCAGCACGCTTACCAAGGCCTGGTTTTAAGTCATGGGATGGACCTATGATTGTAGGGATTTAAGTTGACAGTCCTTCTGCGAGGTTTTGGTCTGAGTAACGGGCCTGATCAAGGAAGCAAAGTGAGAGTAGGTATATCAGCCTTCAATTCTAGAAGTGCCCCCCGACCCTGGGCCTCACTCTTTGGTGTGGGCCAGCACCTCAATTTCAATTGTACTTACTGTTTGTCCCATTTCTAGGTATTCCCTGGCCCTCGTGCCCCTGAAATTACTCTTCCTCTAATGCAAGAATTTTGCCTACGATACCTTAAGCAGTTGGTTGCCTAGAACTAGGATTTTGTTCATCATTCTTATCCTATCTTTTTTTTTTTTTTTTTTCCTGAGAATGAACTGAGGTATCTATTTGAGCCTGCAGCATGTGCTGGAGTATTCGAGGTTTCCCCATCTTCTCTTTAAACAGCAATGTATTCTACAACGTGAACAGTTTCATTCAGAACTTGAGGGGAAAAGGGTGACAAAGTATAGCTGTGGCACTCACTGGACACTGATGAAACTTGTGGGTGGAGATGGGAGGGAGGGACTGGGAGAGAGGGAACAGAGGCACTGTACGAAAGAAAACATAGCCATGCCCTGACTTAGGTAATTGTAGTCCCCCTGTATACCACCATTATAATAACCAGGAAGTAAATTAATTTGAAAAAGAACCCAGCGGTCCCCCACGTGACTCTGTAATCTGTACCAGTGAGGCTCTGGATCGGGAAAACTCCTACAGCCTTGTCACGCTGGTCTTTCTCCTTATTAAGTTTTAGCCTTCAAGACTGGGTTTCTTAGGCAGCCATGGACTTCTTAGCATCCATTCTTAGCTTTTGATGAACCCTAAGCTCTGTGCCAGAGAGGGAAATGCTATCTCCTGGTCTGCCTCAGTTTCCTGCCTGTGAAGAACTGGTAAGACTGAGGCCGTGGTATTGCGGGAGGCACAGCTCCCGCAGCAATAAGACATCTGCTGGTGCTGGGGACGGTACCAGATCACTTGGCCAAGTTGGACTCGGTGCTGAGGGTTGGGCAGTCTGATCAGGAAACTCTCAGCCACTGGTCTGGACATGCTAATTCACGTGTTAAATGCAAACCTTGAGGCATGGTCCCCAGGGGAATCTTGTGGCCCAGGGCCAAAAAGGAAGCATCAGAGGAAAAGTCCAGCATGGCTCTTCATGAATGACTGCTGGGCTTGTGAAATGCCCAAATTCAAAGTGAAGTTGGTTATGGGGCAACAGATTTTACATGGAATAATTCCTTCCTAGTTTCTTTACTTGAGATTCTGGTCTACTTGAGTTTGTTCCTGACATTTTTCTAATTGTCCTACATTGGATCAATCAATCTTGATGTGGAAATGGTATGTTCTGTCTGTTTGTGAACATTGATACTAATGTTAACACATAACAGTTCTCAGTTTTCAAAACAATATGAGGTCATTAAAACACCATGTGTGAGGCAGCGGTAACACTATATGGGGTACCCAGGAATACTGTTCAGGTACCCATCGTTATTTTTCCTGGTCACTGATAGTATGATGTCTACTCCTATAAGTTATAATAAATCCCAGATTTCATGTTTTTCCACACAGAAATACTATAGCTAGGAAGAATGTTTCCCCCTTCCATACAATTACTAAGCCATTGCCCAAGTAACAAAATTACATGACAATAACAATGCCATCTTCTACCTCCATATTAAAAAATTCCCAGTGGTTAAAAAAAAAATCTCTTTGACACATGACTTGTTTGAATCAGTAGCCAAATAAGGTTCACAGTCCACATTTGATTATTTGTGTAATTGTTTTACGTCACTGAAAAAAAAAAACCCAACACCTTTGTATTTTGAAGAAAATGTAAAATGTCACATGATCTGAATTTTGCTGTTTGCTTCTCTACAACTTGTCATTCTGCTGCTTCCTCAGATAAACTAGTGTCTGAATTGAGTGACTACTTTCAGTTCGGGACTTACAGGGCAATGCGACTTTGGAGATGTGGCTGCCCGCACCATATTGGAAAGCACAGAATTGGGCTCAACGGACAGCTGCTGAATCTTTCATTAGAAAGTAACAACTTCCATTTAATGCTTTTTTTTTTTTTTTACTGTGGTAAAATATACATAAACATATGTAATACATAATATAAAATGGACCATTTTTAACAATTCTCTTAAGCGTGAGGTCCAGTGGCTTTAAGTATTCACACATTCTTGTGCAAAAAACCCCTACCATCTACCTCCAGAACTTGGCCATCTTTGAGACTGTGGTTTCACCGTGCGCCCTCCAAAATTCAAATGCTGCCGCCCACGTGATGGGGTTAGGGAGTAATGGGCTGTCTGCTTCCTGTCTGCCATGAGGTGAAGGACCTCCCCCACCCCCAAACGCCCAGGCCAGGAGGCTCTGCCCTCTGCAAAGGGCCAAAGACCACGGGCTGGACCCTCCGAAGCTGTGAGGCAAAATGAATTTTACTTAAAAAAGAGAGAGAGAGAGAGATGGGGAGGGAAGGGAGAAAGAGAGAGAGAGAGAGAGATAATGTGGCTTTTAAGAGCCTCCATTATGAGGTTCTCCTCCAATTTACAAAGGCATTAAGGTCTTGAGGCTTTTCATAGTGTGAGCCTTGCTTGCTCTTCCGTCTTCTGCCACAGGACACCCAGTCCTCTCCTAGGGGGAACTGGAGCCAAGGCATCACTCGGGAAGCAGAGAGCAGCCCTGCTGATGCCTCCGGAATGGGAAGAGAATGATTTCTCTCTCCTTCATCAATTACCTACTCTCCAGCGACTTGTTAGGGCAAGCACACACAAGGAATCCTCAACTGAACGTCTGTAGCATGGACCCATTGGATGTTAATTATTTTCCCATTTTCCCTCTACTCCGATAGTCCCTGGCAACAGCCATTCCACTTCAGGCATTTCAATGAGTGGAGCCATGGACTCTGTCCTTTTGTGTGGTTGGCTTATTTCCCTAAGCATAATGTTTCCAAAGTTTATATTGCTACTTAGGACAAGGCTTCCTTAGGGTGTGTGTGCACGCGCGCGCGTGTGCATGTGTGTGTTGATATTAGTATTTTTTTTTTTTTTTGGCCAGTCCTGGGCCTTGGACTCAGGGCCTGAGCACTGTCCCTGGCTTCTTTTTGCTCAAGGCTAGCACTCTGCCACTTGAGCCACAGCGCCACTTCTGGCCATTTTCTGTATATGTGGTGCTGGGGAATCGAACCCAGGGCCTCATGTATATGAGGCAGACACTCTTGCCACTAGGCCATATCCCCAGCCCTGATATTAGTATTTTTACTTGGCTTATTTTACTCACGGTTGGCACTCTACCACTTGAGTGGCTTCAAATGACTTGACATGATTTTCATATGCGAGTCACTTGAGGTCACTGAGTCTCCACCACCAAGTCCACGTACAGTTCTGCCCATTGGCTTTAGTGTGTTTGAAGTTTTAGGATGTTTCTTACTTAAAAAAAATATTTCTGATGGTGAAAAACATGTCTAACATAAAACAATGACGAAAAACCCCCCTCAAATGCGGAATAGGGACACCCACCCACCCACCCACATCTTGCTCCATCTCCCCCACCTCTCCTGTTTCTTTGTTACTCCTCCATGGAATCATTTTTATTAGTTTTTGGTTTGCCCTCCCATTATTTCTTTTTGGAAATATAAGCCAGCAAACATAAACATACGCACTGTCATCTTTTAGACAAAAGATAGTATTCTTCTGTCTTAGGAGTATGACATTATACTGTGGTACTACTCAAAGTGTTGGGTATTTAAATTACATTACCATTTACTGATCATAATCAGTGTCTTGGAAATCAATAGCTTTATGGTTAAATGGCTTTGCATGTTTGCTAGTGTATCTTTGTGACAAAGTCTTAAGAAATAGGATGGCTGAGCTGGGAGCCGATGATTCACATCTGCAACTTTAGCTACTTAGGAAGCTGCAACTGGAAGGATCAGAGTTCAAGGCCAGCCTAGGCAGAAGAAGTTCGCAAGACTCCTTCTCGAGAGAGTTAGATGCAGTGGTATGCATGCTATCCTAGCTGTGATGGGAAATCAGACATGGGCAGATTGAAAGTTGGGACAGGAAGCAAGACCTTATTTCAAAAACAACCAGTAAAATCAGGCTGGAAGCATGGTTCAGCAGCGAAAGCACCTACCTAGCACAGGGGAAATGGTTTAGATGGTGCTGATTGCCCATTGTAGTCTCATCCCACCCTGTGCCCATCCAGCAGCCCATCCAGATCTCCACAACATCAGCGTATCCAGCTGAGCGTCCTCTGTATTACTTCTACCCTTGCGGCAGTCACACGGACCCTTGGTCTTTAGATTCCCGTATTACGTGGCTCATAGACATTTGGACCATTCCCTCCATGAGCTTGGGGGTTTTGATTTTGTGGAGGATGGAGAGGATTTGTTCCCTGGAGCCCCATCAGAAGACATTTCCTGTTTTCTTCTTCCGGATATGGGAAATTTCCGGTCACCTTTTGATGGAGGAGGCAGCTTTTGCCCTGTAGTGTGGACAAAGGCCGACTCTCATTCTGATCCTCATCTGGTTTGTTCCCCTTCAGTGCACTCCTTGGAGGCAGTGTCTGGATCCTATGCTCTCGGGACCCCAGGTATCCCCTTCTGTATTTGCTCTTCTGGTTTCGGGCACCTCTTAAACTCCGGCCCCGGAAGATCTCTTTCTTGCTTTCCAGCTCCCTGGGAATACCCAGCAGAGAAGCAGGTCTTCTGAATGTTAAATCTTGTTGTGGGGAGAAGTGTGATCCACATTTACAATAGTCACAACAAAGGAGGGGGAGGTAAAGTGGGCATTGGTTGTGATTATTTGGCATGTGAAAGTTTCTTTTAGGGAAGGACTTTGGAGTGTTGAGATGAAAATTTTTTATTTTTAATTAAAATTGAGTTTTTAACTGTAACCAACACCTACAGGGATGAACTTGTGTGGTCAATGAGCTGACTCTGTCCTTGACGCAAGTGAGGATCCTAGATTTGAGCAGAGAAAACATCAATCACTGAATTATTCTTTTGGCCTCATTCCAAAGTTCAAACACTAAACACACCACAAAGCAAACTGTACAAATTAGGCCTCTGGGAGAAATAGATGACAAAGAGAAAAGAAACCGGGATTATCCCTAATGAGATAATTAGGAAAATCCTTTTGTCAATACTGCTTAATTTCCTTTCATATTCTTAGTTGCTCTATTAACAATATAATAGTGTCTTCTGATCTTCTCTAATAGGACCTAGAGTTGACCTTTCCCCTTTCAAAGGGCCAGGCCTTTGGTTTCTCTTCTAAAACCCCAGATATTTCTAAACACTGGGCTCTGCCAGCTGTGGTTTTGTGCCAGAAATGTCTTTGACTGGCATAGACTGAGCAGTGAAGAAAAGTGTATGATACTGAGCTTTTCTGTGGCACAAGATTGGCCTTTCATGCCTAATCACTGATGATTTGTTTATGAGCAGAGAACAGGTTTTCACGTTGCCTATCACCACATTGCCCACACTTGGTATAAATCAAGGGTTGTGGCAACAACTACTAGCCCAGAAAACACCTAATTGGTCCTTATTTTTTTTTTTCCTCCTCAGATTTATCCCAGTTTTACAAATCCTAACAGAATAGGCCAAGGGTAAACAGAGACTTGGCATCACACTTTCCGGAGGAAGTCTGATCTTACATTTGAACTGGGCTCCAGGTCTACACAGGTTCTGGGGAACCATCCCCTCCTTCCACGCCTGCCCCTCGCAGCCGGAGCCCAGGTGCCCCCTGCATGCCAGTCCTTCAGGCTTGGTTGGTGGCTCCTCTCTAGGCCCAAGACCCGCTTCCATTTAGAGGCCATAGAATTTCACTCTTGACATGTGGGAACACATGGAAACCAAAGAGAGACCAAGTGCCGCTGTACCAGGACCCCTAGTCCCTTGGATTTGAGCTTTACCTGTGGTGATGTCGCCTCCCGTTGGTACAGCCAAGCTCAGCTCCTCTACCTTGGCTCAATCTTCTGCTGGCATTGGACTTTTCTTCTCTTCTTTGCTGTGATGGTTAAGTTTGTGTGTCAACTTGACCTGGGTACAAGGTGCTCAGATACTCGGTTAACATTACTTCCAGGTATATCTATGAGGGTGTTTCTGGATAAGATTAGCATTTGAATTGGGCTCAGTGGAGCAGATGGCACTCTCAAATACTATTAAGCTATTAAGAGCCTAGAATGAAAAGTGGAGGAAGAGAGAATGCATTCCTTCTGCCTGACAGTTGAGCTGGGACACTGTCTTCTCCTTCCTGAGATCGAGACTTATATGATTAGCTTCCCAGGCCTTTGGATTCAGATTGAACAGTATCACTGGCTGTCCTGGGTCTCCAACCTGCCAGTGTAGCGCATGGGACTTCTCAGCCTTCACTAGCCAGGCCATATAAGAAATCCCGTTCTGTAGATCCTATGGGCTCTCTGTTGCTAGATAAACCTAATAATATACCTACCTAGCAAATTCCTCCCTTCCTCTCTGGCTCCGGGAGGATGTTCTCCACATCTGCTTCTGAGCGTGCATTGTGCCGAATTATAAACATTCTACTGTCTGCATGGTATACATGTCTGAGGAGACTTTTTGGCTGGTAAGAGGAGACTGATGGAGACAAAATGGATAAAAGAGTACTGTCAGACAGGGTGTGTTCAGTTGGACCTGAGCAAGGTAGAGCAGAAGATCCCCGTGTGGCTGTGTGAAGAAAGGAGCTCCCTTTCACCCTGACCTTCCCTGTCAATTGCCTTCGCCCTGACCTGTTTCCCACACTAAACGATTCAGAGAGCAGAGCCTCTCAAATCCCCATGAGGGGCACTGTTCCTATCAGGAAGTGCTGAATGAGCCAATAAATGAATCAGTGACAGAATGCGAAGGGATCAGAGAAAATCCATTTCCGTGATGAACAAAATAATCAATGAAATCTCTCAAAAGGATCCAAGGGCCTGTATAAACAGAATGGGAAATGCAGAATGACCCCAGTCTAAGGAAAGGGGATGAGTGGAATTGTGTACGAAAGGGAACTGGAGGCCGAGTGAAGCGGAATGAGGCAGGATTAGCTACATCGTGACCTCAGGTCCATCTGCCTTTCTACCCAATCATCCATGTATCCAATCATCCACTTACCCATCCGTGCATGCATCCATCCGCCATGCCTGCATCCATCTGTCCATCCATCCACCATGAGACATTCAAATACAGCAAAGTCACTCTCTCTCATGAAATTCTGTCACGGGACTCATGTCACATAATTTAAAAAAACAAGATGATGACTTTAGAGGTGCACCTCCCTCACCCCATGCTGTGAACAAAAGTACTTAAGTTCACATGGAGTCAGGAAGGGCTCCTCCTTGAGGAGTCAAGGTTTGGGTTCAGAACCTGAGTGAGGAGGAAGAAGAGGAGGAGGAGGAGGAGGAGGAGGAGGAGGAGGAGGAGGAGGAGGAGGAGGAGGAGGAGGAGGCGGAGGAGGAGAAAGAGGAGGAGGAGGAGGAGGCGGAGGAGGAGAAGGAGGAGGAGGAGGAGGAAGAGGAAGAGGAGGAGGAGGAGGAGGAGGAGGAGGAGGAGGAGGAGGAGGAGGAAGAGGAGGAGGAGGAGGAAGAGGAGGAGGAGGAGGAATTTTCTGCCTCTAGCCTCAAAAGCAGGCTTGGGACCAAATGAGGTTTTGGTCATGTCATGAGTGGCAGGTACAGATTTCATTTTGTTTCCCACAAGGTCTATGGAAGACCAGTGGGAGACAGAGCTAAGGAAACTCTCAGGTGGGCTTGGGCTACTCCACTTTCAGAGGCCTCCAGATCTGGTCTGAGAGCTGGCCACTGCCCCCAGGTGACTGGAGGACTCCACTATCTGGGCTTCCTTGCTTCCCAGGGGCAAGGCTAGAGCTGGGCTTCCAGCGTCGTTCAGGCCCAGGGCCATTGTAATGTAGTAATTAAAACTTCAGTGAAATTGAAGGCTTTTGATGTTAAATATTTTGTGTTGTTATTGCATCTTTACCAACTCAGTGTTGCTCAGTGAAGCTCAGGGCAGTGAACCCTACCTCTGCCATAATGGAAAAGAAAGTGGGCTATATTTAAATGAAATTTTCCCCAAAGTCATTGCTTTCCATGCAACACCAAGCAGGCATCAGGACTGAATGTATAAACCGGGGTGGACGGATGAGAGTGACCACACGTGGCACGGTTCTCATTAATCCAGGGACTCCAGCAGGAGCTGTGTGAAAAGTTCACACTGTAAGTGACAGCTGTGTATGGCTCACAATTGCATTAAACAGGCTCTTAAATGCAGGTTAAAGGCCTCTGCGACAATACAGAATATACCTTAACGTGCGGCCGAAAATTTTGCCAGTTTGGACTTTGCATTACTTACCTACAGAATTAGCAGAGCTTTCCGTTCATCAGCTGTCAGGGTAAACTGCAGTGGAGGGAGCTGCTCATAAATACCAGCAAGCAGTTTGCTTTGGCCTGTTGCTTTTTTTTTCTTCCCCTTCTTCTTCTTTTTTTTTTTCTTTCTTTCTCCCTCCCTCCCTCCCTCTCATTCCTTTTCCCTTCCCCCTGGGCTTTCTGAAGGCCTTCAGCTGATGGAGAACTTTTAATTTCACATTTTGGCCCCCACCACAGGTGATAAACAAAGGTTTCCCCCGCTGCTCGGGCTGGGGTCAGTTATGCCCGGCCTCCCGTCAATCCCGCTCCCTGTAATTACACACAAAAGGTGCCTGAGATCCGAAGCTAATTTGCGGCCTCTGTTTAGCAGAATTTAATAGTAGGTATTACTGCTGCCGAGGTAATTAAGGACCTTTGTCAATAAGACGGAATGGATGGTCACACTTGGCTGTAATCAGTGGGCTCTCGAGAGCCAGACGAGTGAAAAAGGAGAGAAGCAATCCATTCTGTGAATAACACCGCCCTCCTCAGCCTCCCTCCCTCCCTCCCTCCCAGATGGGGAGGGGGGGCGTGAAATAATAATTCCCCAGGCAATGAAAGTACAGGAATAAAAGTACTTACCCTCCAGCCGGTGATTTTTTTTTTGACTTTTTATTTACTCTACTGAGCTTTCTTATTTGCTCCAGGCTGCGTTTGATGAAGTATTGTTTAAACAGCATCCAGCAAAAAAAATGGATGTAGGGGTGGCGGGGAGGGGAGGAGAAATGTTAACCAGGTGGCCAGGGGGCACCCTCCTTGAAGGTGGATGGCCGCTTGCTCGCTCGCTCGCTCATTGGGTTTATCAATTATTTCTCCTGGATACAAAAAAAAAAAAGCCAAAAAAAAAAAAGAAACCCAACAAAACCCTACAAAACCAAGTGGCTTCATGAAGAGGTGGAGGGTGTCATTTTGTGCCGTCTTTGAACATAGTCATTCAGCTCTAAATGGGTCGCCTGTAACAAGCGAGAAGTGAACTTGGGGGACGCTGTCACCCTCCTGGCCTCCTCCCTAATGTACTGCTGAATGGCCTGGGGAGGGGGGGGATAGGGGGGGAAGCCCCGGGAGGGGAGGTGGGGGGGGCACGGGGCGGGCGGCCACGATTCAAAGACACCGGCAAGGTGTGTGCTCCTCGCCGTAATTGGAGAGGAAGCCGCCTTTCCCCGGCCGCCGATTCCCGGCCTTTTTACTGGTTTTAACAAGCATGATGCTTTTAATAGTGCTTTGAGTACCATCTCTTTAGACGCCTCTCCCTTTTTAAAGCAGCTTTAACTATACTCTTTCTGTCGCTAATGTCTGAAAAACTTCTACCTTTAATCATTCCTGGATGAGGCCCTTTCCTTGGGCAATTATGTGCCGGGCAGGCAGGCAGGCGAGCGGGCGGGCGGGAGGGCGGGTAGGCAGGGGGTGGAGGGAAGGGGGTTGGCTGGGGGGGGGGGTCCAGCCTGGGGCCTTTGCAAGGGGCCTCTTGTGTGGACAGAATCTGGGGCCAACTGTAAACATGGAAACTTGCTGGGGTGGGAGACTAGAACCCCACCCAGACTTGGATGGTATCGATCAGGAACCTGGATCTGGAGGATAGGTTAAAAAAAAAAAAAGCGTGAAAAATCGGCTTTGGTGTGGGGCGGGGGAGGCGGGGTGTCCCCGGAGTGGTGGCAGGGCGGGGCTGGGAGCTTTGGGGGGGACTCAGTGCTCTTCTGGGGTTCCAGAAGGGTAGGACTGGGGCAGGGAGGGCCTGGTGGGCACAGCCTCCTGCTAGTTCCTCATCCAACCTGTTCGTGGCGTCTGAAGTGAGCTGCTCTTTCTGGAAGTGTTGGCTAAACCAAGGGTGGAGGGGCGGTCCCTCCCACAGGGCAGCTGGGCGAAGAGGGCTGGAAAATGGCTTCTCCCCAGATTCCTGGGGTGTCAGGCCCAACCCTGGACTTGTCTAGTCCGGTTTCTCAGCTGGGCTTGCAAAGGGTGTTGTGGGGGTGAGTGGGGGTGTATGTGTGTGTTGACGGGTCACACCCTCAGCCCCCTGGGCAGCAGCCCCCATGTACTACTGCACGCCCTCTTCCTGGTGGATCTGAAGACCCACTGGATCCCTTTTAGGAATCGGTAGGATCCGTGGGGCCACAGCCCAATTCTAGGGCCCAGAATGGCTTGCTACGTGGTGGAGTTCTACCACTTGCTGTCTTGGAGGTGTTCCAGTAGGCTTCCAATGCCGAGCCTGTTCATCACTTTTCACAAACCCCGGAGAAGCAGGGGCTGGGAGGCAGCTGGCAGAGGAGGAGACACCAGTCCCCTGCCCAGGGCCTAGAGGAGGGACTACAGCCTGAGGATGGAGCCCTGGGTGGGTGTGCCGTTTTCCTCTACCTATAAAGGATCTTTCTAGATAGGATGGGCCTTTAGGGTCTTGAGACTTGGGGTGATGACCCTGGATTGTGTAGGTGGGCCCGCCCTAGTGTCCTTCTCTAGAATAGGGAGGTAGAGGGAGAGTTGGCACCGGAGAGGAGAATCCTGTGTGCAGACAAGGCAGAGACTGGGGGATGCAGCCCTCCAGCATGTGGAAGACGCAAGGAGCAACTCCTAAGGCCTCTAGGGGAAGCACAGCCCTTCCCATACCTTGAGTCGGGCCCAGTGGTGCTGGCCTCCATGAGAGGATACGTTCTCTCGTTGGAAGCCACTACCTGAGGGAGGTCCTGTGTCACCATTGGGACTGGAGGGGTGGGTGGGGTGGGGTGGGGGGGGGGGGGGCTCTGTGGCTGGCCCTGCTGGCTGGGAAGGGCAAGATGGTGTGGGGCAGGTGATGAGACACCTGTGGAGTTTTGCAGGGCTGTCCCTTTGAGCCCTGATGGAAGACCATCATCAGCCAGGACAGGGAACAGCCCGGTGACATGCTCCCAAGCAGGGCTTCGTCAGGCCAGCCCAGGGTGGGACTGGACCTGTGGGCTTCAGGTCGGAGGTCTCTGTGGCTGGGGATATGGACGGGCAGAGGTGAACCTTTTGTGCCCCATCTCGTACCAAGAGTCTATTAAAACACAGCAAAAACAAAACGAAAAAAATACCCGAGAACCACTCAAAGAGTGATTTTGAATGCAGCAACGAGTGTATTTTCCATCTCATCAAAATAACTTTTCCCTGAGGTCTGCCTGTTCAGCACTATTTTCGCATCTCTTATTCATTTATACAATAGCCATGCCACGGTGAAATCGATGTTTTGGGTAAGGGGTGGATGGTTTCCATTGTGGCAGTTGTGAGCCCGGCTCTTTCATCAGTGGGTAGTGATTCTAATTCATCGCACAATGGAGTTCAGAGTTCAGAGAGAAGATGTGGTTTTGATCAATTTTTCCTTAATATTTAGTCGGTGCTTGATTTATATTAGGAAGATGAGATTAGACTCTGGCTTAGGGAAGGTGGAGAAGCACCTCAGGCACCTGAGGTGGTGTTGCTGGGATGGACCTGGCTTCAGAGTTTGGCTCCTCACTCCATGACCTTGGGGGCCGAAAGTGAGAATTGCACATGGCGCCTCAGGGGTTCGTTGAAAGGTCTGCCTGTACCCCCTGCTGACCAGATTCCCTCCGTCCCCCCACCCCCTCAGAACCTGGCCCAGCCCAGCCATGTCTGTCCTCCTGGTAGGTCTGTGCAGAGCGCCGGCACATTGGCCCTTAGGTAGTGTTGAACCAGTGGACTGAGGGTGAGAGACCCTGGCATCCGTGTCAAGTGGGACCCCCCTGCATGTGGGCAGAGACCAACTTTGCAGACGTGATTTGGGGATTCCCAGGCATGAGGAACTTCCTTTTAGAGCTGATAGTAGAATTATCCATGAGCACAGCAATTGTTATTATTATCAATGCTCCTGTCTCTAAGTTGTACAAAGGAGTTTCAACTCAACATGTGTGTACAAGGCATCTTGATCACCACTCCCTCCTTCATCATGCCCGGCTTCTCTCCCAACCCCACCCATCCACAAAGCACAGCCGTTAAAAGTGTGATGCCCATCAAATGGCAGGTGGGTGTGCAGCGGTCCTCTCAAAATGCACAGCAGTGCTGAGTGTCCAGTTTCAGGGTGGCGAGGTTCTCACTGTCAGGAGGTGGGTGTCACACCATCCCACGCTGGGCCCCCTGCCTCTTCAGAGGTACCCCCCCTTCTGTAACATGGCCGATCCGATGCAGTGGCTGCTCTCCTGCAAGTAAACGCATGCAAGAGAGGGGCTTTGGCCTGGGAGCCAGCACCATCCACTTTGAGAATGCATTTTCATTTTGCTTTCTGCCAGACGCTACTGGAGGCATCAGGGACCTGTGACTAGGGGTGTATAGCAGTGAGATCACCAATCTAACAGCTAGAAAGGAAGTCCTGATGGTGGGGGCCAAGGCAGGTATATCAACTGCTCTGTGCTGCAGTTTCTGCACTGAAAACTCTCACTCTCTGTGTGTGTGTGTGTGTGTGTGTGTGTGTGTGTGTGTGTGTGTGCGTGAATCAATCTATTTCCCTAGGTCTTTGAGAAGATTAGTTAGGATAAAATGCTTGGGGTAACTGGAACAGTGTCTCACAGAGGTAGTCATTCCAGGGTTACCGCTCTTGGTACCTTTGCAGAAGAGTGATGTTCTAGGAGCCAGTGGAAAGTAATCCAGAGAAAGCCCCATTCTTGCCGCTCAGCAGGGCCTCCTTCCTCAGCCTCAGTTTCCCCTTCTGCAAATTGTCTCTGTAGTGAGACCAACTCGGAGGGTAATTTGTAAGATGACTCTGTAGGAAGCACAGGGCTCATAGGACGTGGGAAAGGGTTGTTTCCTGTCTTCTGCCCAAGCCTTTCGGTACCGAAGGGACTTGGCTGTCTCAGCAGACTTACCTTACTCTCCAACCTAGATGTTTAGGCAGTCACTTAGGTCCACTGACGGCATCTACCAGATTAGCTCAGACCTTTCTCCACTTGATGTCTGCTGGGTCATAGCACAGGTCTGGCTGCTGGGGAAGAGGGAAGAGAGACACATCAGACTCTGCCCTTAGCTTCCACAAATACCTGTCCTCACATCTTACTCCACAGATAAGAAGCAGAATTGAGACACTCAGCCAGTAATTTTTTTTTTTTTTAGTATAAGTATATCCCATACTGTATTTGGATATACTTATACTAAAAAAGTCATGCAAAGTCTGTTTGAATTAATGTTGGCCTGGCTGTCCTGAATTTTATTTGCTAACTCTGGCAGCCCAGTGGAGACTCACAGTCCTCTATGAAGATGCCAAACCCGGCACTACTACCTCTCATATCACTGGTACTCAAGGATCTGACTCTTGTCCCCTCCTTCGTCTTAGGACCTTAAGGAAGTCCTCCTCTCTCCCTGTCTGTGCCTTGGTTTCCCCTCTGCTCTAGCTTATCTCTCATGGTCTTTTCTGTTTTCCTTTGATTTCTACCCAACTTGGCATTTTGGTATTGTGTAGACCAAATAACCCACTGGCTTGATTGCATCTTTCACTTTTCAAACACTTGTTTTGGCTTCGTGTGGACTCAATCCAAGTGCCTCTGACCTGCCCTTTCAGTCCCAATTCTCAGCACTTGTAAGGGAAAAGTCTCCTTGTAACACAGCCCAATTCCCACAGCTGGGTCTCCAAAGGGCATTTTGAAGCCCTTTTAATTTCCAATCCATTAAAAAAATAAATCTTCAGAGGGTTTACTTTCCACATAGCAGCATGCTTTTTTTGGGCTCGACAGCTGTCAAACTGAAAAACATTCCATGAATTCTCCCAAGTAATTTAAAATTTGCTCGGACTGAAATTCAGGGTGATGTCTGCTCAGCCAAGAGGGTGTCATTTGTACCTGGGTCACTCAATTCACTGGCTTTTTTCCCCTTAGAGAATTACTTTCATAAGGACAAAGGGAAGGAGTGCATTCCCCTCACTTAGGAAAAGCACACTCTGATCTAACTGTGACTCTCTTTCTAATCGGTCCACCTTTCCCTGCACCTCTGGGCAGGGCCATCTCTTTAAACCACTGTTTGTTCTTTGGCAATAATTACTTTTGGTGTGAGCAAAAAAAAAAAGTGCATTTTGGTGGGGGGGGTTATTGTCTGTGACATATGCACACACATACTCATAATTCTTTTAGGATCTATGCTTTCTGCTCATATGTTTCTCTCTCCTTAGAGATTAAAACAGTCCAGCCCCTATTTGTTTTAAGAAAACACACTGTTATGAAGTTTTATAATAACTCATGGTGTGGGGAGGGGGGTATCTGGTGCCTTGGATGTTATATTGATCTTGCTAATACTTTGGAAGGTACGGGGTACTTCCAGAATGCGTGAGCTTTATGCGCATTATCCTGGAGTCCCCCTCCATTTAGCCTGCTGCCTGGCTCAGCATCCTTCCAGCCTTATTTTCCCCCTTTGCTCCACCCTCCTCTTCTTTCCTCTCTTTTCTCCCTTTCTCCTTCCCCCCCATTCCTTTTGCCCCTTCCTGGCTTGGTACTTTCTAGTCTCAATAAAAGGGCTTGATGTCTGCCATTGGGAAACCTTACTTCCATTTTTTCCCCTAGAAAAATGGAGCAGGTTTCTTTTAACTAGTGCAAGGCTCTCCTCTCTAAAAGGTTTTTATTATTGAGTGCCTGGGGTCCTTAGTTTCCGACATTTATCTTCCAGCTAAGCAGGAACAAAAGAGGGAGGCGGCCTGTGCACCCCGAGTTTCTGAGTAATCACCCAGCAGTTAAATAGAAGCTACCACAACATCTTCTTCATTGTGTCACTCTGGACTTGCTCGTTAATTTATGAGCCTCAACTGTCAAAATAGTTTGTGCAACGGACCCTAAAAATGATGATGGGGTCATATCAATCAATCGGCCTTTATAGCCCTGGTTTTCCTCGCAGCAGGCCTGCCGTCTGTATACAGTGCGTTAGCAGGGGGAGCACGTACACAATGGATGTACTCTACACCACGCTGCATCTCTTTATGCAGGGGTGTGGGGTGCTTGACCTATCAGCAAAGCCGCCCTCTTTAGTCCCCCTCAGGGACCACACAATGGCAGCTACAGGCACTGTGGGGAGGCTGCCCCAGCTGCAGCACCCCCTCCCCCCCCATTCTTGCAAGAGCACCGACTGTGACCACAGCTCAGTGGTGTCCACACGGCGGCTTCGGGGGCCTTTGGAACAGCCTGTGGTGGAGATGTGGAAGGTCAGATGGCAGGGCTGGGTGGTGAAACGAGCCCTTGTGAGAGTGAGAGTATTTTTCAGAGTGGTTGTACTGATGGAACGGATTCCTAAAACCTGCCTATAGGTTTATCGTGATCTTCCAGACCCCTGCCTGCTTTCCGGAGTAGACTTCCCAACATACGGTGCCTTAACAAAATCTGTGTCTTCTAGGTCCTGATGAGGCTGTGTGTATTATGCAGACTCTTTTCACTTTTGTTTTTCTGGTCAGAAATGCAAATTCATTATTGAAAACTATGAAGAAGAGAAAACCCTGTCTCTCTGAACCTAGGGCCAAGCTCTGGAAACATTTGCTCTGTTTTCTTCCTTCTGTACATTTGATTTTATGTCATTGAGATGATCTGTCTGCACCATTTTATTTTCTGCTTTTAAAATAATTCTCTAGGTATTTTAACTTATGGTTAAATCCCACTTTCAGTATGTGCCTTCATTTATTTAGTCAGGCTGACACGCTTCCTGAAACAGCCCTGAGTTTAATGACGTACTGGAACTGCCACTGTGTGTCTACAATATCTTCTCTTCTTTCCACAGGCATCATAATTCACCAATGCCTCCTTCCAGGGTGTATTCTCCTTGATCAGGAACTTTGTAGCTAGTGAACTCCTAGTCATCCTTTGAAGACCCAGTGGATTCAGCCCATCCTTTAAATACTGGGTTCTCTTTCGACAGGCAAGTGGCCCTACCCTTATTTGCATTGACATCTGATGTTTAGTCTTCTCTCTGGCCCCTCGTGGGTGGTCCATAGATGGACCTGCCTTCCTACAGCTGGGCTGTGTTGACTGGTGGGCCTGGACTGCCCAGGAGACTCTAATTATCTGGATTGGATCACAGAGAAACCAGTCATTTTGAGATCTAGCCCAGGTGTTGGGGTGGGGGGGGGCGGCGAGTGTGTGTGTGGGGGAGTGAGGTGGGTACTGAGTCAAACAATAATTTTAAACCTTTCCATGCTTCCTGAGTCTTCCAGGATTTCCACACTGGATGTAAGGAAATTTCCCTCAAAGGTCCCCGTTGTTGACAGTGACCATCAGAGTTCACGGTGGCATTTATACTGCAACTCCTAATGTGATATTTCTCTAGTGAATTTAATGAGGATGAAAAAGTGTCATTTAGAGCTAGTTTTTCTCTTTGTGCTTTGAAAAATGAACTGCACGTAGTTATCTGTAAATGAGATAATTACCTCCTGACTTTGCTAAAGGCACCTACTAGTGATTTTTTTTTTAGCTTGTTTCACTTAATGAAAGCTTTACAAAATAGGGAGCCCAGAGCTCTTAATAGACTTGTTGTAATAGTCTCTGAGAAAGGGAAATAAAACCAGTTGGTGCAAACCAGGCAGAGGGATAGCCTGATGAAGTGGTTGACAGCCCTGGCATAAATTTCAATCTTGGCTGCATTTAGAGCAAATGTAATAATAGCTGCAACCAATATTTTTAATATTACTGATCTTTCAACAATAATTACCTGGAACTTTTAATGCCTGCAATTAGAGCGCTAGCAATTCAGTGGTACAGCCCAGTGGTGAACTGCACGAAATTGGATACTTGCTGTAATTGGTAATTAATCACTTTTCATTACCAGGAAGGGATGTTGTAGTTATTCTGAATAGATACATCACGCTAATTACAGGCAAACACAAACCTACATATTTGAATTTAGGGCTTTTAGGAAAATAAGCAACCCTTGCCAATATTGTACGGCAGAGAGGAGATTAGCCCGCCCAATTAAACAATGAAGAAGAGGCCGTGTATATTTTGACAAGAACCTGTCAGGGCAAGAGTCCCCTTTTTCCTAAGGGACTTGATCACATTTCCATTTGCATCTGTGGGTAATTTAAATTCCTGTCTCTTACGCACATTGAGACATGGTTCCCCAAAAATGTCCCTCAGGTGGAAGCACAGGGACAGGCGAGCGTACCCCACCCACCTTTGTCCTCTTCTGTCCCCCTCTGGCTCCAGATGGAGGCCAAGAGAGGCCTAAGCCTGAGCCTCTGTGTCGTCCCTCAGCGGGAGGGACACAGACACCCCGTGGAGATTACCTTCGGTGATGCACCTGCTCCAAGCCCTACACGTAACACGACTTCCTCGCTGGGTCTTGATGGAGAAATGCATCTCTGTAACTAGCTGTTCACTGGGAAGATGACCAGTGAGAAGCCAACAAGACCTGCCGACTTCTCACCCCCTTCTCCTCCTGCGGGGCCCTCGACAGACCTGAACAGCCTCCTCCGTGGCTTCCAGCACCAGCCACAGGTGCCTCTGAGCTGGGCAGTTCCAGTTCTGTTCGGGCCACCACCTCCCAGGATCCTGGCACTGTGGGTCTGGCCTTGGCTCGGTCTATTGTTTCTTGACATAGACACACAATTCCCCGTGGGTCTATGCATGAGGAAGGCAGATTTTGAGGTCATAAGCAATGGTCTTTGACTCCCTGCCATTTCGGCCCTGGTGGCCAGTTTTCTTCCCTGATAGGTTCATTAGTGGCATACTACAACCAGATTGAGATGCAGACTGGATTTTTGAAGCGCATGCCTGAAAGGAACAGCCGTTTTGACATCGCGTAGGTTTTGACTTCTGCCTCCTCCTCGGTGTGACTCATTACCCAGAGCTTCCTTAGCCAAATTTCATTTTGTCCCCTATTCCGTTGTCACTGGAGACCCCAAATTGGTTCCTTGCTCAATAGCACCATTTCAGCCGAGGTCTCTTTCCTCTGCCTTTGTGTCAGAGCTGAGTAACGATGTGACAACATGGGATTGGGCGATTGATGTCAAATGTTAGCAGCAACATTCATTTTTCCCCTGAAATGGACAGAGAAGAGCAAGAGCCATTTAGAAATTTCGTCTTGGAGCCGTACCTCACGAGTGATATTCCAAAATTGAATTGGTCTGAAATTTAAAGTGGTTTTTTTTTTTAAAAAAAGGATCTTCTCTTCCAAGTGTCCACCGGGTCATGCGGTGTTGCAAAAGGCCGAGGGGGCAAGTTAGTGATGGGAGCCGAGGATGTCATTGGTCAGCTCCTGGAGTCCTCCGCACAGTGTCTTCCCTGGAGGGACAGAGGCTCCGGAGACCCAGTGTCACCTGCAGGGGGACGTTGGAGATGCAAGCCGTGGGTACCAGGCGAGGCACTGTCATTTCCCATGTGTGAAATGGGGTTCATGACACACCAGCCTTGGGCCGTGCTGCTAGTGGAGACAAAATGTGGGGCTTAGCATGAAGCGTGGTTCGTGAGGGTTCTCGTACCAGCATGCATCTCTTCACAGATTGCCCCAGAGTAACTAGCCAATATGTGTCTGCACAGGCCTCGGGGCCAGAGGCTGAGCTGCCGTAGAGTCCTGCCGACCAAGGCGATGTCAACAGAAGCCAAGAGAGCCCCAGATGATAAGCGCGTCAAGTTCCCACTCTCTGAATCAGCCTTTTCTATGAGAGAGAAGCAGCAGGGTCCATCCCCCCCCCTCCCCGCCACTCCAGTCCTCAGAAGTGCTGAGAAGTTACTGATATCATCCTTAGAAATGGTTTCCACCTACAGCTCTGATTCATGGTCTGGTTATGATGGTGATTCATGGTCTGAGGGGACGTGGCGTGCAACCTCACAGCCCCCTGCCTGGCAGGTTCTCAGAGCCTAGAAATAGGACCAGCCATGTGATACAGTCAGATATGGTAATGAGATCAATGCAATGGTACATTAAAAAAATCCAAACTCATTTGCAAATGAATGTTAATAAGGAAGGAAAGCTCAGCGGAGGCTGGGCCAAAATCAATGGTGCGACTAGTCCTTCCTCAGTTAAGTAACGTAATTTGTTCAATTTGTTTTATGTCAGTAAGTGAAGAACCTTTTACTCACTTTGATTCATGGAAGGAGGTTAGAAAATGGTACAGTAGAAAGGAAATTAACATTTAACCTGCCTGCCTGGATTTCCTAACGGATGTCTCAATATGACTGTGGCCATGTGCGTAAATTCTCCTGATAAACCAGAGTGAAACAGCAGCTATTTAAATCCCCAGGAAAACCTGGATGGCAGATAGACTGCGGAGCGAGGCCAGGGGATGGCGAATCAGGAACTGGAGACCAAATGACTTTGGTTCATAATCTCCAGGCCTCAGTTCTAACACCTGCAAAATGGTTTGATGCTGCTGACTGCAAAAGGATACAGGGGATTCATCAATTACAATATGCCAACTAAATGCACATTAACAGCTATTTTTGGAGCACCTGCTGGATGCCAGGCACCAGGCTGGTTGCTGAGACACAGCTGTGGATGGAATTGCCGGGCCTCTGACCTAAATGAAACAGATTGCAGTCTGATGAGCATCCTTCAAAAATTTTTTTATTATGAAAGATTCCAAATTTTTATGAAGATGGGCAGAATATTATAATGAAATACAACACATTCGTCATTCAGATGGAAACATAAAGGCACATTTGCCTTTCTTGTCCCTCACACTTCTTTTAAAAAAATTATTTACTTTATTGTTGTTATAAAGGTGATGTACAGAGGGGTTACAATTACGTGAGTCGGGTAATGAGTACATTTCCTTTTGTACAGTATCTTCTGTTCCCATACTCGCTTCCAGCCCTCCTCCCTCCTGTCTCCTCCTCGTACTTCTTCACTGAAGTATTTTAAGTCAGATCATGAGCATTGTGTACGTTTCCTAAACAGCCACGAATTGAATCAACATGCATGTTCCCTTAAGGGCTGTGGTGCAGGAACCTGGCCACGACTTAGGGAATCCTCTACTCAAGGTTACAAAGCTGTCATCCAGGTTGTGGCTGGGCTGGAGTCTCATTTGAGTCACTTGGCGTGTTTGTTGGTGGAACTCAGTTCCTTGGGGCTGCGTGACTGAGGCCTTGACACCTAAATCCTGCTCCTCTGTAGATTCTCCCAGGAGAATCTGTGACTTTTTAACCACTGTCTAGGGATACCTGATTAGGCCAGAACCACCTGTAGCAAGCTATCTTTTGATTGACTCTTGTCAATTGATTAGTTACCTAGCATGGAGGTGAAGCCCCACCCAGTTCCCAGGTTTTGCTCCCACTCAGGAGGAGATGATTATATGGAGCTCTGCATCAGAATCTGCGGGCAGCAATCTTGGGGGCCACCTTGAACATTGGCCCACCATAGACCTTTCTTATCTACAAGCTTACCTGTGCATGTTCACAAATTGTGGATGTTGTCTTGGGTAACTATGACTTCGTTTTCATGCCAAATATTGGTAGCCAAGTTCACTCAGGCTATGTCATGCTGTCATAACAAACAATCCCCCCATTTCAGTGATCTCTGACAATCATATTTTCTTTGTCCACTCATGTGTCATGCCCACCATGGGCAGGCTTCTTCTCTTTATTCCGGGATCCAGGTTGAAGGAACAACCCATTTCTGGGAAGAGAGGTGGCAGAATATGCAAAGATGTCTCAAGTTTCAGCTGGAAAGTGACTGTGTCCCTTCTCATCTCTCATTTGCTCAAATTGTGCTCCATGGACTGGGAAGAATCTTTAGGAAAGGAGGAATCTATTTAAAAGGAAGGCTTCAGCTACAGAGCGTCTGGACATACATGTTAAAGCAAAATTACAATCTCTTATGGTTACTGTTAAAGAGTTTTTAATTCTAGAAGAGTAGCAGGGACATAGATTTTTTTCTCTCTCACATTCCACTGACTTGGAGAAACTGATCAGTTTTCCTATAGGATGGTCTATTCTAAAATTGCTTGTTTGCTTCCTTGTAGATTCATTCCATGTTTACCTTTAGGCTTTCTATTTCCTATAGCTGAGATTAGCTGATTAACTTATTTTGGTACAAGAATATTTTATAGGAATCTTTGGTACTTCATGTTTTGTCATATCAAAAAGCATGTGAAATAACTCAGGCACAGAAAGGTAAGTGCCTCATGTTCTCATTTGTGGAAGGTAAAAAGTTGATTGTATAGGAGAAGAGAATCGAACGGTGATCTCTACCAACTGGTAGTGGGGAGGGAAGGTAAAGTTTGGATAATGGCCACCAAAATGCAGCTAGAGAGGAGGGACACCCTCGAGTGTTCTATATCACTGTGGGGAGCTGCAGTTGACACTACAGTCTATCACAGGAGGAGAATTACTAACAAAATAACTACAAGAGCAGAGCATGAAGGTCTCCAACACATAGAAATGATAAATCTCTGAGGAGATGGAAATGCTAATTACCCCAATTTGATTAATATACATTACATACTTGAGACAAATTATCACAATGTAATCCATAAATGTGTACATATTATAGGTTAATTTTAAAAATTAAAAAAGGTGATACTTGATGAGGCAATTTAAAAACTTCATATTTTTAAAAATGAAATTCCTAGTCTTACTTATATCCATTTAATACACATTTGGTGCTGATTAGATCTTAAGTCAGTTCCAGGGAAATAAGGAGGTAAATACAAGGCCACCCACCCCTCAGCTGATGGTTCCCTTGTAGGGGACAAATTGTAAGGTAGAAATTTTAAGAGAGAGAAACAAAATGTATCCGAATAGCAAAAAAACGAACAAACAACAAAAAAACCCAAAACCCACAAAAAAAACAAAAAACAAAACAAAAAAAACCCCACCAAAAAACCAAGTAAAACACTATTTGTGGAAACTATAGGAAAATCAAAAGCACTTCTTCCCCAAAAAGGTGAGCAAGGTGGCAGGTTGCACCACTGCACATCGATTATCTTTTGTACACAAGCAATGAGCTGTCAAAAAAAAAAATGAAAAAGCCAGGTATCTGTGGCTCATTTTCGTAACCCTAGCTACTCAGGAGGTTGAGATCTGAGGACTATGGCTCAAAGCCAGCCTGGGCAGCAAAGTTCATGAGATTCATCTCTAGATAACCACCAATAGCAGGAAAGGAGCTATATAGCTCAAGTGGTAGGGTGATTGCCTTGAGCAAAAAGCTCAGGAACTGCACTCAGGCTCTGAGTTCAAGCACTAGGACCATCACAGAAGGAGGAGGAGAAGGTGTAGGAAGGGAAGGAAGAAGAGGAGGAGGAGGAGGAAAAGGAAAAGGAAGAGGAGGAGGAGGAGATGATTGCATCTGGAGTAGCATAAAATAAGCAAAATTGTAGAATGAGAAAACTGAAATCTACAAAACACTGACAGAAATTGAAGATGACCTAAATAAATGTAGGACACTCCAAGTTCATGGGTTAGAAGGTTTAACACAGTAAAGATGGTAGCTCTATCAAAATCCTAACTGGTTTTCTTTGCTTTTCCCCTCAGAGAGTGACAAACTGATCATTCGCAATTTTGAGAGAACCAGAACAATCTTAACAAAGATAGTGAAACAGTCTTGGAAAAGAAGTAGATGGTCAAAGGACTTTCACATTTCTCATCCTTAAAACCTACTACAAGCAAGAATAATCAAATAGTGGATTGCTGGCAGAGGATAAACATATAGACCAATGGGATGGATGTGAATTCAGACATAAACCCATAGATTCCTTGTTAATTGACTTTTGACAAGAGTTTCAGAACTCTTCAGTGGGAGAACCAATAGGCTTTGCAACAATGGTGATGGAAAACTGATTATCTACTTGCAAGGGAATGGAGATGGGCCCTTACCTCACACTAAATATAAACTTAATATGGAAAAAAAGACCTAATGTAAGAGCTACAACCATACTGGCCTTAGAAAGAAGTAGCTATATATCTTGGTGACCTTAGATTAAGCATGGTTTTATAGATATGAAATCCAAAGCACAAGCAACTAAAGGACTGTGGCTGAGGCCTATTTCCCCAGCCCCCACATTAGACGACCATGTGCCCTACTGGACCACAGTACTACCCTTCCTCCCTTTGGTCCTTCTCATCTCTGACCCCTTCAGCTTATCCTGAAGCTAGTCCTGCCTGGTAGCTAGATTGATGGGACCCTCTGTCACTCTTCATGGCCACCTGTAGGGTGGGTCACTCCAGGACTGGCAAAGGTTCATAGCTGTGGCCCTGGCCTTTGAGTGGATTCCGCTGTCTGTCTCCTTCCTTTTCCTTCCAGCTCCTTGTGCTGTGTTTCTGTCATGGTCCAGCCTGCAATTTGATGTCTCAGCCCTGGCTTCTTTAGAACTGCCGACCCCAGAGGAGCCCAGCAGAGTATGGAGATGTGGCCACTCCTCCCCAGCCATCCTTCTTAGTATACATGAGATGCTCAAATCATGATGTTTTATTCTAATGACAAAGAGTATAACAAGCACAGGAAATGGCCTGGCATTAATCTCCACTCCATCTTGTGGCAGTGACTGCAATGAAAATGAGAAATAGTTTAAGCTTAACCCATTCTCATTACAATCATAATTACATTTTGTGGTCATTCTTAGTTTCTAGCAGAACCCAACTGCTCTCCATGTCAATTTGAAAGATACAGACAGCCCTTAATTTTTCTCCAGCATTCATTTGCCCAGCCATCTGCCAGGGACTGATCCTGGGAAGCTGAAAATTAGGCGTAAGGAACTTATCTGTTTTATGTTTAAATGGTGTGGTGCCAACCTGCTAAACATCTGGATAAATGTAATTTACAGCCATGTGCCTTGAAACACATTGAATTGGGCAACTGATTTATCTTTTTAATAATGTGTTTAATAGAAGAGTCAAACGTGGCCCCTGACTATATAGCTAACAGGACTGTGAGCTAACCAAGGAGAGTGCTGGGTAGCAAGACGGGGTGTCCGAGGACCAAAACATGCCTCCCTTGCTGTAGCACTAGAGTGCCAAATGGCCAGGCCCCTAGTTGCACCATGCCAATGGTGTCATCACTGTAGGTTTTGTTTGGTGGCTGTTGCCTAACACATTCATTTACCAATAAGCACTTTCACCAGTGGTTCATTTCTTCTTTTCATACCTATGAATCGATCACCTGTATTGTGCTAGGTGTTGTTCTAAGCACACAAGGCACACAAAGCCAAGCCCATGCTTTTAGAGAGTCCCTTTCTGGTGGTCAGTTGGAGAGTTCAACACAGCACAGAAGACTGGAGAGGGTGCAGAGGGCCCCAGCCCAGGGGCTTCGACCCTGAGGCGTTCAGCATTCCGGTTTGGCCTCAGTTATGGGCAGTGGCTACGTCACGCAGCACCCCTGGGTGCTCAGCTTCTCCATCCTAACCGGACGGATGCTTTGTAGATCCTGGTGTCTATTATGTGTCTACTAAATGTAGGAGATGCAATGGCTTCCTGGAGGGGCCCTGAGAGTACCTGGTTCCGAGGTGAGGTCCAGGCGTGAGAGGACACTCGGGAGTGACTGTGGCCGGGGGACGGGGCAGAGGTGCGGCCCGAGGCCTCCCCCGAAGCCCCCTGGGTACTGCCCTGGGAGCCTTCTGCCAGGAGGCAGTGGAGGTGAGATGAGCAGACTCGCATTTGAGAGATGCGATTCTGTGTCGAGAATGCATCTTCCCAAAGGAACCTCCATAGCGGTGACAGTTCAATGGATTCCCATTTTATTATGGGGTGGTATTTTATATAGTTTGAAGTGAGTTTTCTGAGAACTTGGTTTCTTGGACCAAAACACCTATTAGAGCCCTTGGCCTATCCTGGTGGACAGAGATCTGGGATTAACGTTTAGTGGCAGGTTAGTAAGGATTGGAGTGTGGGTGTGGACTGACCTGCATTCTGAGTCTTGGGCTTTGGGGGAGGGGCTCCCCTTCTCTGCAGACGCTCTTCCTGCCCGTGTGCAGGGCTTGGTATAGACAACCTGGCTTGGCCAGGCTCTCTCTGTGGTTTGGGATGTGTTTATCTGTACATGCCGGGAGTGTGGATCGTCTAGTTATCTTCCAGAACAATCTCTCAGATGTTTCCCTGACTCACAGGCCCACTTTGGAGAAAAGGCAGAACGTGTGTGCATGGTTACGGGTCCTGGGGTGGCAGATGGTGTCTCTTTCCTGCTGGGTTTATTATTGATGAGAAAGAGCAACCAGGTACTTTGAGCAGTCCAGCCATGGCTTTTTGTGTGTTCAATTTGTGTTTTAATTTCTAGAACGGGGCTTCACAATACCGTTTAACCAAATAAGGTCAGAATCACAGACTGAGCAGTTGGCAAAGAAAAGGAAGACAATAGATACTCATAGAAAAACACCACCATTGCAAAAGCTACATCCACATTTGCCAGGTAATGAGACCAGGGATAATTGATCCGGTGGGTCCTTGCCTGAGCCTACGGTCCTACCAGGAGTCTGGGCCTCTTCCTTGTCCAGCTGTCTTCCACCATGCTTCCTGTCCTGCTAGCATCAGCCCGGGGCTTAGCAGCTCTTAATAGGCAGTGGAATTTGATCTGACCTTTGCAATTGTGGATTCTTTTTTTAATTATTAAATTTAAAAAATGGTTAAGTCTCAAATGAGCTGAAATCTTTTGTACAAAAATCCCCATCTATCTATCATTGCTTTTGTCCATAAAATATATTTAACCTCAACCACATAATTAAAGCCAGCAACTCTGGGCGCGCGGGGTTTATTATGTGCAGAGAGCTCCTCCTCGCTCCTCTGAAAAGGAGAGCGCGCTTCGCTCCCAGGCATTTTCTTGAGTTGCTTGGCAAAAGCGGCAGGCAGGAAGTCTTGTGTGAAATACCTTCCACTTTACCCCTGCACCCTCCCAGCCGCAATGCAGGCTGAGCAGAAAATGCATCACAATTAGAGAAATGCTTCACAGAGGACAGTGACGGGGCTGACCTTCCATCCGGGGGGGTGGGGGAGTGGCTGCAGTGAGAGCGATTCATAGGGCCGGGGTCCAAGCAAGGGCCCAGCCCAGACACGGTGCTGCTGCAGTTTCTAGGCAGGGCAGTCCAGTCGCCCGTGCAATGGTGTTCTGCACACGAGTCCGGGAGCTGAGGTGCCCCCAAAGAGCTCTGGCCCAGCAGTCTGGTACACTAGAGTGAGGGTTTGTGTCTTTACTGCCTCCGTGGTGTGTGAATTGACAAACCGTTCAGGGCCCTGGTTTTCTTATTTATAAAATAAAGGTAGAAAAATAGATCTCTGCTTAGCAGGATTGTTGTGGTTTAAATGAGATCAAAGTCTCAGCAGGATGCTTGGCACATAGACGTCACCTATCATACTCCCCCCTCCCACCCCCAGTCCTGGGGCTTGAACTCAGGTCCTGGGCACTGTCCCTGAGCTTCTTTTGCTCAAGGCTAGGGATCTACACTTGAGCCACAGCATCCATTCCAGCTTTTTTATTGCTTATTTTTTTAATACTTTATTGGAGATAAGAGTCACATGGCCTTTCCTGCCTGGGCTGGCTTTGGATCCTCAGCTCTCAGCCTCCCCAGTAGCTAGGATTACAGGCATGAGCCACCAGCACCCAGCTCACACTGTTTTTTGTTTTTTGTTTTTTTTTTTTTAAGGCCTTTTTCTTCCTTCTTTTTCTTTCTGAAAAACAAATCATGAAAGTAGCCAAGTAAGTTGTAAGTGCATGGACGGGGAAGGGGCTAGCTCTAGAAAATGTCAGGACAGGATGTAAAGCTTCGCGTAGTATAGCCAGAAATCCAGGGACCAGAAAGCCCAGCAACGGAACAGGCATGAACTGCACCGGACTCCATTGGGAGACAGCATTGGTCAGTCAATTAAAAGTGTTTGCAGCACTGGTTCACCTGCTGGGAGAATGAAATGGGATCAACCTCACTCCATACACAGAAATCGCGCTCCATTGGATTAAATCTGAAAAGTAAAACTCAAGGCTTGTGTTCTATCACTTTACACGTTTCTATTTAGTTATTTTTAGATAGGATCTTGGGCTTTCACCCATGCCAGCCGGACTTGGACCTTCAGTCATTTTACCTCTGCTTCTCCAGGAAGTGGGATTACAGGTAGGCACCACTAAGCCGTCCCTGAAACTCTCAAATTTTAAAGATGACAAGTGTGATGTACTTCTTGACAAAGGAGATTGACCAGTTAGACCACATTAAAATTCAGAACTTTTCTCAACAAAAACTTGGACAAGATATTTGCAATACATACAACAATGCGTTTGTATAGGAAACAGACAAATGGGAAAAGTGAAAGAAAAACTATAGAAACAGTCAAAACACATGAATAGACTTTTATCTTCAATTGACCAGGGAAAACCTGGAAGTAGAGCTATGGCTCCGGTGTAGAGTGCTAGGCTTGAGTGAAATGTTAAGGGATAATGCCCAGGAGCTGAGTTCAAGCCCCAGTATTGGTACCTAAACAAACAAACTAACTAATAAAAAAAAATCTGACCACAGGGAGCGTAGGTAAAGCTATGGAGTATGAAATTTCATTTATGTTTTGAAGGAAAAAGAGCAATGAGGACCACCTTGGGAAGGGAACTGGCTTTGTCCTGTATGGTCACGTACTCCCTGCTTTCCAGCAATCCCATTTCCCACCGTGTGCCTGAGGAAGCTCTTGTTCTCGTACAGCTGAAGAGTGCATCAGAAATGCTTATGGCAGCTCGGTGTGACTAAGAGCCAGACATTGAAACCCCACTAAAATCCGCTGATGAGAGAATGTCTAAATACACTCTGGAGTGGAATAGTGTGCACGTGGGGAAGCCAGTGAGCTACAGCCACCTACGAACACTGCGCGGGTCTTAGCAATACCATACAAATGGCAGAAAGCGATTCACAGAAGACCGTGCAGAGCAGAACGTCATTTTCGTAAAGCCCCAAACCACAACAACACGAAAGGAGTTCAGTGCGGGGTTTTCTTAGTTGTTTATTCAGAGAATCCCAGTTTGGGGTCTATTCCTGGTCATTTAGCAAAAGCCCTCAGTTGGGTCTGCTGTAAGTTGTGATATAGACCCATCTTTGGGTTAGCACAGGGCTGGGGGAACTTTGCTTCTCTGCTTTTGCGACACTGTTGAAACCACTTTTTATTATGTGAAAACCACATCACAGGGCTTCGCAGGACATGCTTATTCCGGAAACCTTGGTCACTGTGAAGGATTTTGCTTCTTAAAAAATATTATTAGCTGGGTGCTGGTGGCTCATGCTTGTAATCCTAGCTACTCAGGAGGCTGAGATCTGAGGATCTCATTTGAAGCCAACCCAGACAAGACAGTCTGTAAGATTCATCTCCAATTAACCACCAGAAAACCAGAAGTGGTTCTGTGGCTCCAAGTGGCAGAGTGCTAGCCTTGAGCAAAGAAAGCTAAGGGACAACACTCAGACCCTGAATTCAAGCCCCACAACTGACAAAAAATTATTATTATTAAGTAATTGTACAAAGGGGTTATATTCCATAAGTCAGGTTATGAGGATAGGGGTTTTGCTCCTTATTATAAAGTTAAAACTGGAATTTTCTCCATCCTTCTCTCACTTCTCCATCATCTTCCACATTTAAGGTAGGTTAAATAATTCTGGCCTGCATTGATCTAAGCTGCGGCTCGAGGAATGAAGACAACCTGTGGTAGCAGCAGGTGCATGTTAATTGCAAAGGCTAATTGGATTGTGCAATGGCTTTCCTGTGCTTACAAGGACTGGATTTCAATGTGTGTACCCTTAGCATGTGGTAAGCCACTCTCCCCAGGAAATTTTCTATTTTCTCAATGTCTAACACATAGAAAAGTTCACAATACTGTATTCCTAGCACATGTATGGGACCTAAGCAGCTCACAGGCACTGTGTACATTTAGAAGCAGCAGTGTCCTACTTGCTATCACATTAAATAAGAGAAGCACCTTGGATGGTTAGATATGAAGCTCTCTTTTCCAGTAGCCTCAGGACCACCAGGAGACAGTCAGCTGGAGACCCTGGAGGATAGGCAGAGAAATTCAGAGAACCGGTCGGCTTCTAATTGTGTCTTTACAGCCAACTAGGCTACCAAAATGATTGTCTTTTTCTCTCCGAGCCTTACTGACCTGTGGCTAATGAGATTTGTGCTTCGATTAGTTGTAGAACATAAATTAGCTAATCAATGACAATGGATTCACATTATTCCTCTTACATGAGTTCCGCTGCAGTGATCTGTATGTAATATTCAAATCAATTTCCAGGAGTCAGGAGGGTGCTGTCTGTGGCATCGTGCGAGCTGGCAGCAGCCGTGGTCCCCCTGGTTGGCAGGCCTGAGCCTGGGCCTGGGTGACACACCGCCTCTAGGCAGCTTCGAAAACCGCCTGGCCTTCCCTTATACACGGGGCCCCGCAAGCTGCGTTCCCGGGAAAGCCGTGTGCAGAAAAGGAAGCACAAACCGGGGAAAAGTGCAGCGGGAGGAGGTCTCTTTCTTTCCTAAAATGGAAATTAAAGAGAAAGAAAAAAACACCTCAAACAAACAAATCAGAGCTAATCTGAGGCGTTTGATATGGAAACTTTGCGAAGAGGGTGGTCCCTGGTCAGTATCTTCACTTTTTAGCACCGAGGAACCTAGCTTGGTGCTTTGCTGTAATTGTCTCGTCTGTACAATTAACTGGCATCTTGGCATAAAAGGTGGAAATTTGTACAGTCTTCTAGGCATCTGTGGGCTTTATGGTACAAGTTCTGTTAGTACTGAAGGCACAGAAAATTAAATGTTCCCCAAAGAACTTCCAGATGTGCTTTATTCTAATAGGGTCATTATACAGTAAATTAAAAAGCAGGGTAAATGGAACTGTAAAATTTAAATTACTCTAAAACCACATCTCTTTGCTTTGAGCATTCATTTGTGTGGTTGCATTTGCAATAAATGTGAATTAGGCAGTTGCAATAACTGTTAATCATATATTTATAAAATAGTAATGAGGAAATGAATAGCAGAGTAAGACAGCTGCACATTTCTCTAATAGGGTGTCAACTGTGAGCGTAATAAGATGTGGAACATTGTTTGGTGCCGGGCCGGTAATACAGCTGAATGCAAGAGATCGCTTCTGCCTCTTAACTTTACATGAAATTATACATAAAATCCATAAAAGCCCATAATAATGCATTATGCCTCTGAATTGTATTCAATATTTTTCTTTGCTTTGATTTTCTGAAATGAGCTCTACTTTCACCGAAGTCATCTTCCTGGGGTTGGCGAGGCTTTTGTTTCAGGCCATCAGGCCTGCGAAGATTACAATCAGATTTAAAGAAACCAGCAGCGACGAGAGCAAGGTGTTAATGGGTGGGGCTTTGTTTCCTCTCTGAGTTGCCGCGAGAGGCCAGATGCATTTTTGTCTGGGGCTCAGGATGTCCTGTGCACAGACCTCCCAGTCTGCTCATGACGGTTGGATAGAGAGAGGCCATTCCATGCCCACCAGAATGCACCTGATGGGAAGAGGGACGTCAACACCTGCCACTTCCAGTCCGATATCTTTGTGGGGGGTGGCGACTCAGGCTGGGGCATCGGGGCGAGTCTGAGAAGGGCAGCGAGCGACCGATGGGCCGGTGTGCTCGCTCTTCCCTGAGGGTGGAGTCTGGCATGGTGGGGCAGCAGGAGAAAGCTCGATCGGGGCTTAGCAAGGCAAGGAATGGGTTACGTCTTCTGAAGCCATCTTGGCCCACTCTGGCTTGGTCTTCAGGCAAATCCTTCTGCAGTGAAATGGAAACTCCGGTGACAGATGTCTCTCCACATAGCTCAGAGGCAGGGACGGGGGTGGGGGTGGGGGTGGGGAGGGCTGAGCTACGATGCATCTCGGGGAGAGGGGTGATCCTGTCATGTCATTCCTTCCACGGCTCCACTGAGGGGAGTGGATGCTCTTGAGGGTAACAGCCAGGCTTCTGTGAGCTGGCGGGGTCACGCCTGCGGCCCCATCCACGTCCCTCCCCCACTGGTGCCAGAGATGCCATGAGCTGGAATGTGGTAGCATCCGTATACAGCTCCCTTGGTTTGGCGCATTCTTTTCTGAGTGCAGCTTTGCCATAGGGGTTCCCTTGGTTTAGAATGTTCTTTCAGAGACTGCCCGTCCCTCCTCCCCCCCCCCCCCCCCGCCCCGGCATCTTGGAAAACCTTTCCTGGTGACCAAACGCCTCCTGTCCTTCCCAGCCCTCATTGTACCACCTGCTCACCCCACCGACAACCCCCATTTTCCGAATCCTGGAGTTCTCCAATTTAATGCCCATCACCACCCTCAAGCGGCAGCTCCGCCATGTGTCTGGGTCCCGGCGCTTCCTGCGTTTTCTTGTGGAAAGGAATGCAGGAATGCAGCCACTGGCTGCTGATGTAGCATTGGAGGAGAAGGCCTGGGAGAGTCCCCGCTGGCTTTTCTAAGGGAGCTTCCAGCAATTAGGACACAGGGGCTGCTTGCAAGGGCAGGAGAAGGAGAAGTTCTAATAGAAAGTTTGTCCCTCAGATGCTGCTCGTGGGCTTTAAAAAAAAATGCAACGCTGGGAGTGCACAACTGCCCTGCCCCCCACCCCCACCCCCATGTAGCTCTTGGGGTGAAGGAGGGAGAGGAGATGATGAAAGAGCAGGAGAAGGAAGGAGAGAGAGGGAGATGAGGCTGGCAGAGCAGCTACAGGAGAAGATGGTACACACATACCAACTATTCTAGAATATTCGCCAAGCGATGCTCATTTTCAGTATTGAATTTTTCAAATCAATGATTTATTATTACAAAGGAACCATATGGACCTTATAGGCAATTTGGAAAACAGAAACAAGCACAAAGCAGAAAATAAATATTCTGCATAACCACCTCCTACCCAGGGGTGCTGCCGCCTGTGGTACCCCCTTCTAAGCTTTTGTTCTACTTGCCTCCACACCCGAGGGTCCGCACTGCACAGAGTATCTCGAACACATTAGGAGGTTTTTGGTTTTTTTTTCACCTCATCATGTTCTTCTAAATCATAACACATCATTCAACGTGACCTCATCCAACCTCATGCATTGCATTGCCAAGTGGGTGTGGTAGCATGCTCTTGTAATCCCAGGCGAGGTGAGTGGTTGGGCCTAGGAGGCTGAGGTAGGAGAATCATACATTTGATACCAACGTGGGCTGCAAGGCAAGACCCTGTCTCAACGCCCACCCCCCCCCCAGGAATTCTATAATTCTATAATTTATTTAACCATTTTTTTATTAGTTAAACATTGCCTCCATGTTTAACATGCTCCTTTTATCAAGCTACCTTTTCTATTTGCTGACTATTTATGAATATTCCTTTACGTTTCAAATAATATTATTACTGAAATCCTTAAGACTCTTTTCCAGTTTTCTGTCGAAAGTATGATGCACCATGGCAGTTTTTCAAGTAGGATCTGTCCCCCTTTTTTCTTGCACATATATATATGTTATACATATTGCACATATATATATATACATAAATATGTATATTTCTTTGAAGATGATCACAGCTATCACTGAATGAAGGGGCAGTGGCAGCCCTGGCTTGTGGGTGCATTATTTCATGCAGTCCTCGCAGTAACCCTGTGGGAGACACTGTGCCCTATATTCAGCAAGGGGGACTGAGGCTTGCTGAGGTTGAGTGTCCTGCTCAGAACTGTCGCATGCTGCGCTGCTGCTCTCAACTGACCATACTTCCATCCTTCCATGGGTGCTGATGGCTTCTCTTCAGTTTATTGGAGCCGTCTGCCTTGTAAGTATCCATCTGTCATCCAGACACATACAGCTGTGTGGGATTTTTTTTTTTTTGCCAGTCCTGGGGCTTGAACTCAGGGCCTGAGCACTGTCCCTGGCTTCTTTTTGCTCAAGGCTAGCACTCTACCACTTGAGCCACAGCGCCACTTCTGGCCATTTTCTGTATATGTGGTGCTGGGGAATCGAACCCAGGGCTTCTTGCATACGAGGCAAACACTCTTGCCACTAGGCCATATTCCCAGCCCACAGCTGTGTTTTAAATCACTGCAGCCATACGGTCCCAGTGTCCTCCCCAAAGGAGAGACGATGTCCCCCAAGAGTCTCCTCTCTCTCCCCATTGTGGCTTGCTCAGAGGTTTGCTTACTGGCGGTTCCACGCCTGGGATTGTCTCCCATTGTCATCTGGTGGCGTCTCTGCCCTGTGTTGGAAGGAAGGATACCACAGCCGCCACTTAGCTCACTCACAAGGAGATGGAAGATTGCAGTGTCAATTAAACCCCAACCAAAATGCCAATACCCCATGAGCAACACAGAAGGAACCCAATCAACCAGACAGAACAGTTTACTGCTCCAAAATGGTGTCCGTTAGCTCTGCTGGGGAAAAGAGTTCCCAGATGAAATACACACTTCCCAATGACATTTGAGTTTCAGATGAACAACCGATGCTACAAATAGTTCAAAAGTTGTCTTCAAAGGGCCCTGCTTGTACTAAAAGTGATGCGTGGCTGCTTTTCCCGGGGTTTGTCACACCCAGGAGGAGGCCCGATACCCCAGGGTGGAGTCTGAGGGGACCAACCTCCCCACCCCCACATTCACTTTGGTTTGTAAAGTCACTCCCATTCCTGCTCCGAGTGTGTGCACCCTCAGTAGCGCCTGGTCAAAGGGGTGACCCTGCGTACTCCCACTGCCGCGGGGGTGTGGGCTCCTCACCAGCCCCCTGCGGCACCCTGGCCTTGGGGAGCAGGATCCCAGCGGGAGGGGCTGATCGCCACCAAAAAGCTGGAAGTCGAGCTAGAGCTAGCGGTAGTGTGCTAGCTTTGAGCAAAAGAGCACAAGGATAGCACCCTGAATTCAAGCCCCCAAACTGGCACACACACACACACACACACACACACACACACACACACACAGCCACACACAGATACACACACAGAGACAGACAGACAGACAGACATGCACACATGAGTAACCTGAGCATCCTGAAAAGGTGTTTGGCTGAAACATCCATTTGTAATGATTGTAGAAAGCTTAGGAAGAAGAAGAAAAGGAAGAGAAACTCACATACAGAAACCTGAAGTCCCATGTCCACAGAACAGCACAGCAACGAGAAGTGAGAGGTAGTTTGATAGATTTCCTTCCCTCTTTTCTTCTTTCATGTATGGAACCCAGGGTTTGGAAGACCAGAGAAAAGTGGTCCCTTCTCAGAGGTGTTGAGGGTGTGTGTGTGTGTGTGTGTGTGTGTGTGTGTGTGTGTGTGTGTGTGTGTTTGTATGCGTGTGTGCACGGTGGGGTGCATCAGCAGGGCCAGGCTCCCCTGGGAAGTCAGGAGAGGAGTAGGGGGAGAAGATTTTACCCAGTAGCCACCTTGGGGCCATGCTGGTCTTCTCCCAGGCTATAAAGCTGAGACCTATCAAGTTTGAGAAGAGCTTCTTATTGAGAATATGTGACAGATTAAAAAAAAAATTAGAGGGGCTGGGAATGTAGCCTAGTGGTAGAGCGCTTGCCTCATATGCATGACGCCCTGGGTTTGATTTCTCAGCACCACATATATTGAAAAAGCCGGAAGTGGCGCTTGGTTCAAGTGGTAGAGTGCTAGCTTTGAGCAAAAAGAAGCCAGGGACAGTGCTCAGGCCCTGAGTTCAAGCCCCAAGACTGGCAAAAAAAAAAATAAAGCATTTTAGCAGTAGAAATTTAGAAGTGTGAATGAGTAATATTTCAAAATCAGTCAATGAAAGCCATCAGACTTTTGAATTTGGGGTGACGAGTTATATTTGTAATCTACAAGAGTCTCGGCATCTAATTCAGGCGAGATTATTGTTTTTATAGCAGTGAATAAATCCTGCCCACAAATGGTAGCTTAAAAATAGCTTATTACATGATTTCAAATAGATATACCTGCTGATGTCTAGTATGCAATTTTTGTATAAATTTTTGAGTAATCTCATATATACAGTGTTATAAATGTCCCATAGTTTGTCCTGTTGCTACAATAAAGTGCATTAAAAAGAAAAAAATAGCTTATTATTTGAAATGTAAGTACATTCACTAAACAGCAAGACACAGGAGAAAAGTTTCTGAGGTATGCTTGAGAACAAGTTGTAACAACAGTGAAGACACTGTGATGTCTCTTTGTGTTCAGTGTTAGAAAACATACAATGAGGATACAAAGTATGTATGAGAAAGGATCCATTAGAGTGTCATGCTTACAGAGCACGCAGAAGAGCCTGAGGTTCTGGTAGAAAGCTTGAAGACTCCTATGTCTGATTATGTGTCCCTAGACAAGATTATGTTAGGAGCCTGGGTTGGCCAATGGCCAGGGCAAAACTACTGGTTGTCTCAGAATCCAGGACTCTTGCTGGAGGTTGGTTTGAGCCTCTCTTCTGACCCCCAGTATAGACTCATGTCTCCCCACTCCACTCCCCTACTAAAATATCCTGACTACCATTTATTGAGCATCTACCAAGCCCTGTAGAGTGTTTACACTGCTGCCAAGAAGAGAAAAATAATGTGGCTGGGAAGAACATTCTAGAAAAGTCTTAGAGTAGAAGGCAAGTCTGAGTGACCAGCATTGACAAGGCTTCCAGGTATGCCACATAGCCTTTGTTTGGATGAGTAGCTATTGCTCTGTGGGGTGTGACTCTCTCCCTGAACCCAGGGTCCCCCCCTCCCCCCCCACTATCCCTTTCTTTCCTCCAGGTAAGACAAGTGTCCCAGCTCTGAGAGCACAGCAGAGCTGGAGCTTGAGCAAGGCTGAGAGGAGAGGCCACATCACCTTTCTGCAGCCCCGACTCCTCCTCTACGAAAGGGGGCAGGCAGCAGTGATCAGGCTAACAGCCAACAGCTATGGGGGGCGGGGGGCATCCCCAGTCTGGGGACAGATCACGTGTCACCAACATGGCTGCAAGAACTCAGAAGAGAGACAATTCTCAGAAATACAGAGGATGATTCTAGAAGACACCCTGGCTACTGGGCTTCAAGTGCTAGCTGCATTACCTCATTTCCTCCTCATACCCAGCCACCCTGGGAAATAGGTACTTTTATTGCTTGAATTTCCAGATGAGAAATCAGAGACTTGTGCAAGGCCAGTAGAGGCAGCTGATATCTGAGTTCATGAGCTTCATTTTTCTTCTTTTCTGTTCACGTGCAAAAGGCAGGCCTGGGGTGTCTTCTAGAATCCTCCTCCCCATTTCTGAGAACTGGTCCTCACCTCCTGTGAGGTCTCGCAGCCGTGACGGTGACGCATGATCTGCCTCCCGAGCATGGATTTGATATTAGGCCCGAGTTGGGCCATCCCTTTGTCTCTTAAGAATATAGGGCTGCGTTTCTGAGTTGTTAATCGCCATTGTGGGCTCAAACTCAATAGGAATGGAGACACATATTGGTTGGGGGACCTAGGCAGAGCCAGGGCTCAGGGGTCCTCCTGTGGTTGCCTCTCTAGGTTGATGGTAGAGGCTGCTTATCCCTCCCAAGACTTTAAATGGGCACCAATTTCTTGCCAGAAACGGAGCTCTGATATGGAGATCACGTTAAACTGTTTCTGCTGACAGACTTTCATATGCTCTGATCTGAAGACGAATTAGGATTTGTCATGCTTTCAGAGTTTGTAGACATTAAGCTTTTGCATCCTTGATCATCTCAGACGGCTCCCCCTCTGCATTAGACTAGCCTAATGGAAGTCTGCGCTTTTTTTTGTTCCCCCCAGAGAAGCCATGATACACAGGAAGCTGTTTTCACCCCTGGGTGGTGAATGCTGGCCCCAGAGAGTCTCCTTAATGAAGCCCATCTCCCGACCTGGTTTCCTCCCTTTGGTCAGAGTTCCGTCGGTGAGGCTCAGGCCTTCCTGAGGAGGATGGGCTATCCAAGTGGCACACGCTCTCGGTGACTGCCCTTCCCGACGCCACTGCACCCTGCTTTCTTCCTTTGTGTCCTGCCTCCATTTCAAGTGATTCAACTAAAGATCGGATGGGATAAGTTCATCCAAATTCCGTAAACGCCACTTCCCCACAAATGAACGCTTGCAATCAATTTAAATTTTCAAATCAAATGATTAAACTGCTATTATTGTCAGATCATGTTTTTTATTAAGAAAACCTTTTTAAATGTTAATTATTAGGCCCCTTGGAACACTTTCATCTTGGCCGACATTGCTTTTGAGCAGAAAGTGTCTACTCCGTCCTCGCCCACTGAAGGGAAATGCAGACTTCCCTTTTTACACCCACAACTATTCTCAGCTCTAATATTTATGTGAATTTAACTTTAATTTTTCTGCCTTTCATCTTCTGAATTAGTCATATAATGCCCAGATCACTCCTTCGCTGCTTCTTTCCTGTTTATTTGCCTTCACAATAGATTCATTAACTAGATTTGGGTGTTCAAGCCATGCAACCACATCCATTTCAAAGGAAGATTTAATGGCATTTCATATTTTTCTACATTAAGGAAGATTAAAGTAGATTACAATACCCTTTACTGCCCTATTTTCTTCATTTTAGAAGTGGTCAGTTTTAAAATTTTTTCCCCTTCTCTTTCTTTCATCTGCAGTGTTCGATAAATTGTGCCTTTCAGATGATAGTCCTGGCAAATTGAGTTCTATATTACAACTCGGACGCATTGTTTAGCCCATCAGCAGTCAGATAAAGCACCCCTATTCACACAGGACATCAAAAGAACAAATATATGTTCCAAGTGGGTAAAAAAGAGGACTGAGGCTCAGATATTTCATTTTCTTAATTGTTAGTGATTATCTGGCTAGTTTCAGAGCGATCATTTTCCTGACTCTGAGCTAGACTTGTTTGCCTGAGCTACTCAGGGTGTGAAATCCATATTCACATCTTCATGGACTGAGATGTATATTCATGACCACAAATTACACCAGTGGCAATATAGGGCAGGTGCACCTGCTTTTAATAGCCCAAGGGGCCACCATCCTCACGTTGTAATAGGGGGCACTAACATAAAAGGCAAGATCTGGACTTAAGCCTATTTTATTTCTGCCCTGCACCATCTCCTGAGATAGTCAGGGACTTGAAGGCATTCTTGAGCTCGAGCAAGGGAGATATTAAGATGGAAACTTTTTTATTTTTTTGTAAGGCAAAGGAGGTCAAAGCGGTCGGGCAACCTCTTGGGACATAGTTTTATTTGGGTGTGCCATCTATTGGCTCCAACCAGTGCAGAGAGCCTCCCCATACCGCGGTAAATACACATTCACCTTGCTTTTTGACACTGAGTTGAAACAAAGTTGGGGGATGTTGGTAAGATGGGGGAGGGAAGGGCAGAAGACAGATTTTACAACAGTACAATCATGGGGTGTAGGTTTTAGGCAATAAGCAGGTAGCCTAGTTTTCTCAAAAGAAAAAAGAAAATAATGGGAAAGTGTAACATTCATTCAGAGGCCTCAAAGGCATAAAAAACCCAATTCCAACTGTTATAGGTCCCTGCAGGAGTCTACAAAAGAACTAAGCTTTTTAAGTAAGAAAACTAGATTCTGGCCCACAGGGCCCTGTCATTGCTGCTTAATGGATGAAACTCTTTGGATATAAATATGCTGTTTACTTCTCAGCTTCAGCCTTCATAAAATATAACCTTTTTTATGATTTACGACCCACAGCAAAACTGGAGGATGGATTTTTAGCTCTGAATTGGTTGGATGTCAACAAGAAAAATATAGATAACATATCGAAGTAGTGGGGTGTTAATGCCACACAAAATGATGAAATTATTTTTGTTTAGAAAAAGTTAAGTTTGTTCTTAGAGTTGCTGGTGGATGGTGGCAGTAAGAGTCAGGGCCAGGGGGAACCGATGAGGGGGCTTTCATTTTGAAGTCTTTCTCCAGTGGCTTACAAATTGGGGCACATGGACTTTTGCTCTCCACCGGGAATGTCGTGTTGAAAAGTTGGGGCTCACCACAGGTTCTTCAAAAAAACCAGGAATTCTTGTTCTGTGTCTAAACCATTTGGATTTTCATCGTGCTGCCTTGGTCACATCTAACAGCAAGATGGAGAAGCTGCCCTGATCCTACAGTGAGCAAGCAAACAGTAAGAAACCCTCACCAGGCATGGTAGGGTCCACCTATCATCCCAGCACTCAGGAGGCCGAGTCAGGAGGATCCTAAGTGTAAGGCCAGGGTGAGCTGTTTCTTTTTCACAAAGAAAAATCCAGGTCTGATGATGCATGCTTGTGTTCCCAGCTCTAGGAGAAGCCACGGGTAGGCTGATCACAGCCTGAGGCTGTGGAGTACCTTGACTCCCAAGGACTTCCATGACGGAGGACGGGGAGGAAGCCTCAGGACCATGTGGCTGTATTTTAGTGTGCGGAAGAGCCAAGTCCGGATAGAGACAGGCCCTGTGCTCTTGGCTAGGACCACCTGGTTAGATGAGCAGCTAGTACCGATTTTTGTCATGCTCTGTGAACAGAGCCAAGGGCCCGGGGCGCCCAGGCTCTGTGCCATCCATCAGGAAAGATTTTGAGATAAATGTACTCCCGTGCTCAGCCAACTCCTGTCTGCAGGAGTTGAGGAATAGCTTTACTTTCTCTGAAAGCCTTTTCGGTTTTTTACGTTTCCCTGAGGCACATGGTCCCTTCTCAGGCCAGGAGGTCTGTCCGTCTGCCTGTCCTTTTCTCTGCCTTACATCCAATTGTCTGGAGACAGCGAATACCAAAATGTCACTAGGATGACCACCACCACCACCACCAGTTTTCAGAGCTCTTTTACAGACACAGTGCACATCCTGGGGGGGGGGTATGTTTGTGTTAAGTCATCATTTCCGTGTCACAGACGCAGAAGTGTGAGTCCTTGCATGTCCTTTCACAGGAGAAAGCTAGTCCCCCCACCGGCCCTTGTACAACTTTTGGAGATGAGAGCTTCTCAAGGGCTTTGGTCATGGTGGTGTCTGCCTGGTGGGCCCGCAATCAGGGCACTGCCAGCCTGCTTGCCAGCCCTCCCCACATAAAGGAGGCGTGACTTTACACCTTGTAGAGAAGAACACGCTGGTGTGCTGGTGTCAGCGCCTCCCGAGGAGCCAGCGGGCTCCGGTGTCTCCGTGCAGAGAGGAGGATTCACTCATGGGACCGGCCGGAGAGGCCGAAGTCTCTTCACCACCTCCAGGAACCAGTCTGGAGATTCTGTAGCTCAGGAAGAATAGGACAGGCTTGACTCAGGTCACAGCTGTTTGGGCTCTTTGAGAAGAATCTAGAATCCCAGCCACAGTGATCTGAGTCATCAGGGCATCACTGTCCTGGGCCAAACAAGCTTGGCCAGACAATCTCGCGGCACCTAGAGGTCAGTGTCGTCTTAGGGACTTATGGGTACAGTGGGGTTGGAGTTCCCTCCCTCCTGGGGTCATAGGACTTAGAGCCACTAGGGGACCAAACAGCTTTCCTTCGGGCACCCCTCATGGGGATGGTCAGCCTGGGGTATTAAGAAGTGGGAGTAGAAATTCCTCCCTGTCCTTGCAAGGAGGGTGTGTGCTGGGAGGGTGGTTTGAGCATTTGTACCTGGGTGAAAGGTCACATGACAGATACAGCCAGATACAGGGGGGCCTTGAAGGCAGTGGCCCTTAGACCACATCACGCAGAGGCGCTGAGACCAAGCTAGAGAGTGCAGAAAATGTGGCCTCTTCTCCCTAGAGTGGACAAGAAAGCCTGCCGGCACAGGTGACTTTGATCTGGCTGAGATGAGGGAGCAGGTGACTTAGCCAAAAGTCATGGTGGGAGTGTGGACAGAGGCAACAATGGCAGCCACTCGTGCTGGCTGATCGAGAGGCAGTCAGCTAGACCCTGGGTGTCTGGATTTCGCTACATCTCGTTTTCTCCATGTGAAAACATGTTAGCAATGTGTCCCTGCACACACAGAGAGTCACAGCAGGGCAGGCATTTCCCCCCCCCTCCCTTGGCTGAAATGGCTCTTGTTTCTCTTTTATTCTTTTCCAGCATATGTTTGAGAATGAGAGCCGGAGGGTGCTCAATAAATATTTGTTAAACTCTTGAATCAGGGAGCAGGGGCTTGGGTGGCCTGTGGGAAAGCTGTGATTAGGAGGGATCAGGAAGCCGGAGGCCTAAGCCTGGGAAGGAGATGACAGCGGAATCAATGGGCTCTGGTCAGAGCAGGGTGGGCAGGTAGCGTTGGGAGATCGGGGTTCTGCTCCCTCCCTCCAGTGTGAGGGAACTTCAAACACGATCCTGACACAAGTCCCCTGACTGGAGAAGAAAGAAGTTCGGCCGGGGGTCTCCAGAAGGCATTCCCGATGCTGGTTGTTGCGGAGCTGCTTCGCCCGAGCACTGCTCCTTGCCAGGCTCTGTCTTTCAGGTGGTCACCCCAATGATCACTATGTAGCCCCATTTTACAGCGAGGAAACCGAGATGCAGCCTGTGGATCTGGGTGTCTTTGAAGCCAGCCTTGGGTCTTTAAAGCTCCACCGTGTCATGAACCAGAGTTAATTACTTCTGCGCTGAGCCAATCACTCCTCCCAGAGCCTCTCTGCAGGGTCCCTGGTCCCACTGCTAACTGTGAGTCTGGGCCTGAGGTCAGTGCCAGCATCTGTAGGAAATGTAGAACGGAGGCACCTTGTAGGCCTGTGAGACGTGGGTTTTGCTGGGCCTGCGGTCCCATCTCCTCCAAGGCATGGGTGGTCTTGGAGAAATCAGACAATGTGGGACTACTCAGAGGATGCTTTTCACCTAGGCCTCAGGCTGGGGCGTGACGTCAGACAAAATGTCTCAAAATAAGCACATTACCTTGTTTCTCTTTTCCTCCTAACGTTCTTCCATCTTGGTTTACAGGAGCGTCTCGAAGGGGTGTGTGCTTAAACTTCCCGTCTGCTATGGAGTCTCTGGTTCAAAGTTGGGAAAATCTATTCCCAAAGTTTTCTGTCTTTTGGATGTCCTCAGAATCCCAGACTCAATTTCTAGGCTAGCCCTGCCACCTCTAGCTAACACCCGAAAAGAGCAGTTGGTAGGGGAAAAAAAAAAATCCTTGGTGCTTTAATTAAAAATCTGTATTTGGCTTGTGTTCAGGGGCATATTTTTGCATCTTAAAATGTTTCTTTTCTCTTTTGTAGTCAGGCCTTGCTTATAAACAGAGCTGGCTCAGAGTCACATTAATTTCATTTTATCTGTGATCCACATCAGCCTAGAATGCTATTAATTTGGATTTGACTGCCAGCACAAAACAACATTCACTAATATCCACTTTTTAGCTAGGTAATCGTGTAGTAATTAGGATGCGTGTTGTACATAATCTTGATTTAAATAATCCTCGCTTAGTTTTTTTGTCTACGTAGATAAAAAAGCTATTTTGTCAGTATTTTAGAAGTAGGAAATCATCTTGATTATTTTAATCAAAACCAGCATTTGTGAATTGTGGCATTCTCTTAGGAACAATTAATTGACAAGGCAGAGATTTGTCTCTATGCCCTGCCTTGTAGATCTGTCTTGAATGCACTAAGATAGAGCCAGGGGCCCGGTCCCAGGGCAGCAAACACACAGCGACCGGGGCTCATCCTGATAGCTCTGTGTCTTCAGGGCTAGTCTCAGGTTTAAAAAGACCGTGCCTCAGTTTCTCCATTTGTAAGTGGAGAGATTACTGTCTTGTGGAGTTGAGATGTTAACAGCTAGGTGTTAACATTAATAACAACCTCCTACTGACAGTCCTGACCGTTGATAACATGTGATTATTTACCATCTTCTTCCTCAAAGCAGCAAGTAAACGCATGTGGAGGGACATTCTGCAAAATGCCTGACCGGTAGTTCTCAAAATGGTTTGCCAGCCAAAACAAATTTGGGTAACAATCATAGGTGAGAACTGTCAAGGGAGAAACACCGATTAAGTGAAGTAAGTAGGTCTCAGAGAGACAAAGGGCACGTGTTCTCTTCCATATATGGAAGTTAGATTTACATTTTAGACACATGTGGAAACACAGAAAAGATCATATGCATATACACATACACATGCTGTGTAAAGTATGATACACTCAGGGGAGGATAGCAATGATAGATCTTCTTCAAACAAGTAATTACAGCTTACCAAAATGAAAGCCAGGAAGCGGAAACATGCACTGTCAGGAGGAGGAGAGGGCCGGGGAGGTGGAGCGGGTGATCAATGGGGAGAGGAAAGGTGGGCAAATACAGTCATAATACTCGATGCCACCAGCTGCCAGTGTCTGGTGATCCTCCCGTGGTGGGCAGTGTGCTCAGTGATGAAGAGGATCGCCGCATCCAGCCTTCCATTTCCTAGTGGGTGGGAAGTGAGGAGCGTGTCCATCCCACACCATACCCCTGACACTTTCCGCAGGCGTAACCCCGCCTCTACCGGCTAAAATAGAGAATGCTCAGCTCAGTTGGAATTGTCCTAATCCCTGCAGATTGTGGCCACGATCCATGTCGATAGGTATCTGGTCCCGCAGCCTGGCTGTCACCCGGGCATCTTGTGGAACTTCCTGTTCGAGTGGACACGGAATGCGGCGTCCCTCCGGACCCCCCTCCCCGGACGAGCTTGCATCCAACACACAGGCTGTCCAGAAAGTCAGATGCCTGCAGCAGCCCCTCCTCATTTGGTAAATGTCCAACCAGAGCCAATGGTAGGCAGGAGAGTCAGAGATCTATTTTGTGTGTGTGCAGGTCCTGGGGCTTGAACTGAGGGCCTGTGTATTGGTCCCTCCATTTTTTGGGGGGGGCGGGGGGGTTGTTGTTGTTCTTGTTTTTTGCTAACGGCTGCCACTCTACCACTTGAGCTTCAACTCCGCTTCTGGCCTTATGGTGGTTAATTGGAGATGGAGTTCCATGGGCTTTCTTACCCAGATTGGCTTTGAACTTTGATCCTTTCCTGGAAACACAGTAAGGAACAAACCATAGCTGGCCATGGATCCGGAGGCCTGTGGTTCATCCCAGCTGTGTCCATGACCTGCCAGGTCCTGTACCCTGAAAGTCTAAGGTACCCCTAAGGTTATGAAACTTGCACACCCTGGTTACGATTGTCTTAAAACCTAGTCTCCTTCTATCTGGAAGAGAACTTAGTCATAATTATGGGGGGAAAATAAAGATGCATTACTCTTGTATTGTCAATGGTTGAAAACAGGAATGACTATGAGAAAGAAAATCTTCCCCTTCAGGAAGAGTTTTATTTTATAGTGTATCCTTTTTTTCCATTGAGGAAACATTTGCAATCTGCTTAGGGTAGTGTCTGAATCATTACCATGACTCTGTACCACAGGCAAGAATTCTCTGCTGCGGTGGAATGGCTGGAAACAGATGGCCGCTGCTGGCAGGCAGCTATGTAAATGGGGCCTGCAGAGGTGAGGCTGCGGCCAAGGCCATCCGGCATGGAGATGATGGCAGCGTGGGCTTCCTGTGCCCAGTGCCTGCCTGTTCTGTGTCCAGGCGCTATCCCGGTACTTCATCCATGTTCTATCAGGCCCAACCACCGTCACGATGCCACATCCATCCATAAAACTCCAGCCCGGCCCTTTCTATCTCCTCCATGGGAAGCAGGCTTGGGTTGAGGAGTTGGCAAGGGAAGAATGAGTCACCTCTGAAGGCTGTGGAAGATCCTTAGCCTCGTTTCAGAGATGAGGAATTGAGGCACAAGGATGTCCCATGACTTCCCAGATCTCATCCTGCCCAGCAGCAAAGCTGGCTCCAACCCAAGACTAGATCTAACGGCCTCTGCCTGTGACTTCAGACCGGTCCCAGGAAAGGGGTCAATTCGAGTGATCCTCCTCAGATTAATATTTTGATTCCCAAGACCATTAGGAATGGAGAGCTGTGAAGTCAAGAGTGAGAGCCTATTTGTTTTTCACACATATATTGAATTTCATGAATCGGCCTTGGTAAACACTTTCATGTAGCAGACTCAGGTTGGTGGTAGAAAGCTGTAGTTAAATGCGATCGTCCCTGTGAATCACAACAGAGACAATGCGAGTGCCTCTCTCCTGCTAAGCACTCATCCTTGACCGACCTGTTAAATCACGTTCGTATTTATTGGCCTGCAGATGTCATATTTTGAGATGGTACATCACTGCAGAGATGGATCGTCTCATTTCTGAAGTCTTACACGTTGCAGTCATGTCTCCTATTTTTGAAGATGGAATAGAACCCGAGATAGAGAGCAGGGGGACAAGGTCTTAACGTTCACATTTTGTCTCAAACCCTGACCTCCCTCCTGCAGAGTGGCCTCTCCCATCTCTAGGCAGAGCCTTTGCAGAAGTGGAGGACACCTGATCTGTGCTCAGGGCACCGGAAGACATTCTTGGAACGGGAAGGGAGGAGCCTGGACTGAGGCTAGAATGATTTCTGTTCCTAGGTCTGTGATCTGTATTTCTATCTTTCTAGCCTCGGAAAGGGGAGTTGACTCTGAGAAGGAGGGAAGCAATGTGAATTTACTTCAAAGGCTGCAAAGGGCCAGGGAACTGCTGGGGAAGGAGAGGGACTTGGTCAGAATGCGGTCCCCGACCCAGGGACATGGCATAGGAAGGGAAGAAAGGAGGATTTGGGGGGCTTAGCAAGACATCACCCAGGAGGATGTTTTGGCTATGTGATTCTGAGACTATAACTCCTCCCTGTGAAATACGAAAACAAGGCTAGAGTCTTCTATCAGGCATAAACCTCCTGTAGAAACCAGATTGCCAAGTAATCCGAAGAGCCAAGGTATATAATCTGATTCAATAGATGGGATTAACTTGATTCCAAAGTGGTTGTGTCTGGTATTGTGAGCCAGGGCTGCCAATTGCTTTGTAAGGAGCACCTCAGTTAATTCTCACCACCCCTTTATGATGGGACCCCAGCTTACAGGTGGGAGAATTAAGGCAAGAGGTTCAAGGAACTTGTCTGAGGCCACTCCATCAAGTAAGAAGTCAGACCACGTTCCAGAACTCGAGCTTTTCACAGTGTATTTAGCCATTTGAAAAAGTTGAGACCAAAGAAGTTTCATTTAAAAAGATTTGCAGGGCTTTGCCTGGGGAAAATTTAGTAAGAATCACTGTGCTAAAAGGCTTTTAAGAGTTAAAATGTTGCATTTCGATTGTAAGATTTTTACTAAAATATTAAATGGTCGTGCTGGAGGTGGGATGCTTCCCTCTGTGATAGAAGATCTGCCGCGTTCTCCTGGAAGGGCAGAGTAGACCCGGAGAAGCCATCTTTTGCCATGGGGTGTTTAAGCATCTAGGGCTCTTAGGACCCCGGCAGTCTTGTCTTTGGGGCCCCCAAATTTCCAGTCAATAGTGTGAAACACCACTTCATCTTGGGATGATAGTAGAATGGCCTGCTAGCGGGAACTCTGCAGTGGCCCCTAGGAGCCCCTAAGAGTATCAGAGGTGAACAAAAGGGGTGCCATAACTCAGAGACCCCCGTAGGGGCTTTGAGAAAGCGCTAGATGTGGAATGTAGATGGCCTAGGTTCTGATCTCAAATTATACCTCATTCACATACTTGTTGGCTCCCTGTCTAGGAAGGATATATTTGTCTCTGAGGGCCCAGCAAAGCCTGTAGTCAATGCTAATTGAAAAGGCCAGGGGAGGCTAGGTGCTGGTGGCTGCTCAGCCTGTAATCCTAACTACTCAGGAGGCCGAGATCTGAGGAAGTGGAGCTGTATCAGCACACACACAACAATAATGTCCTCCCCCTGGAGCCTTCCTAGGAACATGAATTTTGAGGAGTAGACTTAAGAATATGCAGGGAAAACTGGCCCTCATTGGATCAAAGCCTCTGACAGCCCCCTGGAATATCCTAGGCAGGGGCCCTGTCAGGAAGCACACCCAAACATTGTAGTGAAAGATAGGTGGTCACGTGACAGAGGGCCCAGCCAGGGTTGCCATTTTAACATACAAGTACCAAGGCGCTGTGCAGAACAAGCCCTAAACGTGTGTCTAAGGTGGCTGTGGTCCTGGTACCTTGACTTAAAAGATTTTGTGCCAGGGTCTGGAGACCCAGTTCCTGCCCTCCAGGGCCTGGTAGGTGATGGGAAAGGTGCACCATGACAGTTCAGTATGTGGTGGCAGCTAAGATTTTAGCACTGAGGGTTTGGGGGAGGCCATGCTTGCCAATTGTGTTGCTTTGTAATTGACTTCCTAGGAACCCTAGGAGCTCAGAAGTGGGCCTGGCTCTGGAGCACGTGACGCCTGTCCTCCATCACTCAGGGAAGAGTGGGCAGAGTGGGTTCTTGGGCCTGAGATCTTGCCTCAACACCACCCCCCAAAAGGCTAAGATATAAGCACAGGAGACAGCTGGGAGAATGCGTCTGTGCTGAGGTCCAGTAGAACTGGGAGCTTATCCTAAGACACTGTGAGACTTTTGGGGGTACTGCATTGGCCTTGTTGACTCCCCCTTGTGGAGATGGAGGAATCAAGAGCATTTTCCTAGGCTTGAATGTGGTTGGCAAGTGTCTGTGTTGTTCTTTCCCACAGTTAGGCCCAGCTTTCCTGTTTGGGGGAGGCAGTGAGAGGCCACAGCAGTGAGAAGCAGCAAGGGGGCACAGTTGGGAGATGCCTCGGGGTAGCTGGACACAACCATTAGCTTCAGATCTGCCAGAGGAGGCTGCTTGGAAGGGACATTGGTTTCTTTCATAATAGTCAGAGAAGGGCTGAACTCTGACCAATGGCAGGCCAGAAGAGCCTGCAGCTCCTCCCAAGTGAGAAATTCTATGAGTCATTGTGCACACTGCGCACAGTCCTCTTTCCTGTGCTTTAATGACTCCAATCTCCTCCTCCACACTCTCCTGCCCACGAGGAACCAAAATGGATCTGCATACTCTAAAAGTAAAGTAAAATAAAATAAGCAGAGGTACTATTATCATTGGCGCACGATTCAGCTCCTTCATTTTCCTAATAATGAATAAAATCGCACCAGCAATTTCCCCTTGAATACATTTGTCAATCAAAGACCCAACACTTAGAGAGAGCTCCTGCCAGAACGGCCCTCCTCAGGTACTGCGTCAGCGAGAAGGAGCACACTTCTCGGCATTGTTACAACGGGAGCAAATAGACTGAGAGCTTGTTTAATTTTTTAAAAAGAGGGTTCTCCAGCTTTTGGCTGGCCTAATGAAAACCAGTCTGTGTCTACTTTGACTGAATCCTTTGCACAATGACACTACCCCCGTTCTATAATTTCTGCTAATTGCCACTTGAACAAAAGCCACATTGTGTAGCTTTTCGGCTGCTTGTATTATCAGAGTGGAACTGGCCAGAATGGTTAAAGAATTCTCATTGTGAATCTCTCTTTCCCCAGCCAGGTTGTGGTCATCTACCCAGCAAAAACTGAGTTTATATTTTCAAACTGAGTCTGAGTATGTTTCATTTAAGTAGAGATGATAAGCTGGCAACTAGAATATTCTATAAAACAGTTAAATGTCATTCTGATGACATTACCTTTTAACAGTTTTGTAGGGCAAGAATAATTGTGACTTAATAAGTGAAGGCCTCAGGGAATTTCTGCTTCTCCCAGTCGCCTGAGTGTTTTAAAAACATCCTACTTTTTGGAGTCCTGGTATATGCAGGGAAGGAGTCCACGGTCTAACTCTTATGAACAATGATCTTACCGTGTAATGAAATAAATATCAAGAAGCTGGAGTGAGTATTGAAGAGGGCAAAGTCAAGGGGAGAGGAGTGCACAAATGAAGAGACAAGAGTGAAGGCAGCTATAATACTCGATGCACATAGGTGAAAATGGAGCCAGGTAATTTGAGGAGATGGTTGGGGTTGGGAGAGATGGGGGAGAATGACGGAGGGGTGACATCGATCAAGATTCATTACACTCCTAAACTGACACGTTGAACTGAAACCCTTTTATACCACCACCTAAAGACAATATGACAAAAAGCTGTCCTACTTTGCTTTGTGATATTCCAGAGATTATGTTGGGGTCTGGAGTATTTAGAGTTGATCCCAGATAAAATTTTGAAGCGTGAGGGCATTGGCCCAAATCATCTGAACACCATGGTTTATCAGTGACTTTATAATTGTACTCCCGGGGGGACTCAGACACTCTGTTCTGTAGAACCTTCTGTATTGTGGATCACCAAAACACATGGGTAGCAAGCTTAAGAAGGGATCCCAAGGTCATTTGAGTCCATTCAATCCACCATCCACTTTGGAAAAGAAAATAGAATTTCAGTGTCCTTCGATGAAATCAGACATTGATGACATTTGAGTATCTGATAAGAGCTTTGTAACCCATTCCTGGCTTCAGGTACTGGTCCAGAATGCTGAAGTCTAGATGTAAAGCAGTTACCCCTCGGCGCCTGTGTAAACACAGTGCATCCAGGTAAGATGGTCTCATGATGACCGGGCTGGGTGGGCCTCTGCAAAGTCTGGATTTACATGAAAAAACATTTTTAAATATGAGAGAGGCTTTCAGAGAGGATTGCCAACATTTAACTTTATTGGGTAAGGGCATAAAAATGAGATCATCCATTGTCAGCATCATCCTATAACTGGAAAAACATTTTAAAACAAAAAAAGAATAGTTAGGGTATACCCTTTGTATCAAAGGCAAGCCTTCCATCAACTATAATCAGTTGACTTGTTCTAGTATAAAAATATCGTCAAAACTTGACCATGCATTTGACCTGGAATTTGCTAACTATCTCTACAAAAGTTTTTTTTTTGCTATTTTTCTTTCTTTGCCTCCCAGTGTAGAAGCTACCCAGAAAGGCTTGTTTTCAAGGGCCAAGAGGTAACACATAAGATGGACTAGGAAAGAGGTCCAAGGTATGAGAATCAATGGAACAGCCTCCCAGTCCCTAGCCCAATGCCATCACCCTAAATTGGCTACAGCTCAGCTGCTGTGCAGTCTCTTTGAGCACAGGTGAAGCAAAGGGAAGCCTACTATTTCCAGGGCAAATCTGAGGTTCTGTGGTTGTCGCTGGGTCTTCCTGGTGAACTGGAATCTGACACCTACTCTTCTATTCTCCAGAACCATTAGAAACCCACTCAGTTCCTTCTATCATGTTAGTCCTTATGGACCACATGCAGCTAGCCTGTCCCTGCTCCGCTACCTCCTTCCATGACTAACATTGTGAATCCCTTCATAGTTCCAGGCCACTTTCTTTGGAACCTCCTCATTGTGGTGTCATGGATTTCAGCCCAGGATTTCGGTCTTAGAATGCAACGTGTCTCCTGGAAGCCGGAGCCTTGGAGATCTGTGACTGTGTCAGAGCTGGGGGCAGTCACTGCCTCCCTGGTTCTGCATGGTGGCTTTCATGTTGTACTTAAAGGAAATCAGTTTGATATTAAACAAGTTCCTTTCATTCAAATTGAACTTGCAGTAAGGGACCCATTAGATCTTTTCTTTTTGTATTATGTTTAAATATTATGATTGTTATTATAAAGGTGATGTACAGAGGGGTTACCGTTACGTAAGTCAGGTAATGAGCACATTTCTTTTTGGACACTGTCACACCTTCCTCTGCTGTCTCCCAGCTTTCCCTCCCATTATCACCCACAAGTAGCTCCTTTACAACCCAGTGTCTAGCGAGTACCACGGCTGCATCCGCTCACGCTGGGCTTTTTCTTTATGTGTTGCAGATCTATTGCTGGCCTCAGTTTGCAGGTGTGTCCGTTTTCTTTTCTCCTCCCTCTTAGGCCCCACTACCCAAACTCGTCTCTTATGAGACTGACAATATGAAAACCAGTATGCAGGAAGAGGCATGATCAAATCCCAAACAGAACTCCAGTTCTGTAACATAGATGCAAACATCCTTAGCAGAATATTAGCAACTTTTATCAAATACTAATAATAATGCACTACAAGCAAGTAGGGCTTTTCCTGGAAATATATGGTCAATTTTGCATTAAATAGCAATCAATGCAAATCACTAGTTTGATGGATAAAGTAGACAACCATGTACACCTTTCATTAGATGTAGCAAAAAATATTTGAAAAAAGTTCCTCCCCCAACAGGATTTAAAAACATCAAAGTCACAGATAAGTAGAGAAAGAAGGCCACTTCCTATGTTTAATGTCACTCATAATGGTGAAAGACTGGATATTTCCTTGCAAGAATGAAGAACAAAGCAAGGATATTTGCTCTCGCCTTTCCTATTCAACATCGAAATGGAGTTTGTAGCTAGTATAATAAGATAATAAGAAGAAATCAAAAGCACCTCAGTGAAAAGGAATAAGGAACACTATACTTACTGGCAGGCAGCATGACGGGGAATATAGAAAATCATAGGAATTGACCCAAAAAAGCTATTAGAATTAATCGTAAGGTTACAGGAACAAGGTCAATATTTAAAAAATCAATTTTATTTCTATACACTAGCAATGAAAAACAGTCAACTATTTACAGTGCCATCAAAAACACTAAGTACTTAGATACAAAAAAGGAAATATGTATAAAACTTACATTACCAAAAACTCAAAATGTTGCAGAGAAATTGCTATTACATAAATAGAAAGATATACCACACTCATGGACTGGAAAATCCAATATTGCAAAGATGTCAGTTCTTAACCAAGTAGATTGGCTGATTCAAAAGAAAATTCTCACAAGTTTTTTTTGTAGAAATTGACATCCAAAACAATAAATACACACACACACACACACACACCCCATAAGTTGTAGAATTTAATTTCAAGTGTTACTATAAGCTTACAATAAACAGTAGATTGTTGTATCTGCATAAGTATAGATGTGAACCAATGGAACAGAACATAACAGAATAGAATAGACTAGAAGAGAGCTCATAAATACATACATACACACATAATTGATATTTGATGAAAACACCAAGTTAAGTCAGGGGAATGGAGATAGTCTTTTCAACAAATGCTATGGGTGCAACTTGCAATCATATGGGAAAAAAACACACCTTTGACTCTGATCCAATATTACATAAAAATAATAAGCCAAAATGAATCATTGACCTGAATGTAAAGGTTAAAAAAACTATAAAACTTACAGGAGAAAATAGGACAACAATCTTTATCATTTGAAGGTAGGAAAAATTTCTTAGGTCATACACACATATAACAACCATCTCTACAAACCTATCATTTATTCCTCTTCTTATACACTCATATGTTAAGTTCTTATATTCATGGAGAAAGGGCTTGCATCAGAATTATAAAGGGCTTGCAACTCAGTTAGGAGGCATCTTAATTTTAAAAAGTTTGAAAAGATACTTGACAAAGGTGATATGTGAATGACCAATAAATGCATGAAAAGTTCAACATCAGTGGTCACTAGGGAAATGAAAATTTTTTGATCCTCTATTCATGAACTGCAGTGCTGAGGTTAAAAACTGAAAAGACTAAGTATTAGTGTGAATGTGAAAACAACTGGACTTCTGAGCATAAAGACCATGTCACACTTTATAAGCATCTTCCTTTTTTTTCCCTTCTTCTTCTAAGTATAATATTACCACTTTTCATCAATAGATTTTTTTCTCCCCTGGTTCTGGAGTTTGAACTCAGAGCCTCATGTCCACTTTGTTTTCTTACTCATAGCTGGTGCTCTACCATTTAAGCTCTGCCTCCAGCTCTTTTTGATGGGTCATTTTGTAGATGGAGTTGAGCCCCTGGTTTCTAATTTAGATTAAAAAAAAATTACCATGCCTTAGTCTTGGCAGTTTCTTCTATAATTAAGTATATATTTAGAATATAACTCATCCTGCTCCTAGGATTACCCAAAGACAGTGAAAACACACCTAGAAGAAGATTTGTACAAAAAATGGTCATATAAGTGTTACTTGTAGTTGGCTCCCATGGCCATCAGAGACAAGGAGATAAATCAATGGTGCACTGCTCCCACCGATGAGCAGGAGCTATTGATTCATGCCGCACGGATGACGAAGAGCTGGAAGACAACACAGAGGAGTACTTAACGCATGATTCTACTCACCTGAAAGAGAGAATGGGCAAAACTCACTGAGAGACACAGAGTAGTTTTCTGGGGTTGGAGTAGAAACTAACTGCAAAGCCATGAAGGAAGTTCCTTCCTTCCTTCCTTCCTTCCTTCCTTCCTTCCTTCCTTCCTTCCTTCCTTCCTTCCTTCCTTCCTTCCTTCCTTCCTTTCTTTCTTTCTCTCCTTCTTTCCTTTCTTCCTCTCTTCTTCTCGTTCTCCTTCCTTCTCCTTCTTCCTTTCTTGGCTCACTGTATAGCCCAGGCTGGCCTCCAAGTCACGATCTTCCTGTTTGAGTGAGTACACTGTGCTGGGCTCTGACAGAAAGACATTTTTATTGAGATGATAAAAATATTTCATAGTTTGATGTTGGCATTGGTTGTGTGGTGTCTACACGTATTAAAATATCTTCAATGGTAGACCTAGCATGGGAGTATATTTTATTACATGTAAATTCTACTTTGATAAAGATGCAAAAGACTGCCCAAGGCTTCTCACATATCATTCCGCCTGGGCTGCTCTTCCGGAAGACAATGTCAATTGATTAACTCAACCCCCTTCTTCAGATGAGACTTAGGAGAGCACAGAACACAGAGCTGCAGGTACTTTCTGTGGCCATGCAGAAAATGCTATGTTTCTAGGAGGAACACAGAGTCTCCTTAGCCTAAGACAGTCCCATTGTATGCCAGTCGTCTCTGCCTCACGCGAATGGCCTGCCTCTAGCATGGACAAGGCACTTCCTTGGCTGCTTGCTTGTCTGCACTCTTTACACAGGTTGCTGAGAAATCAGGTCTTCAAGAGCGCTAATGAAGCTGGGTGCCAGGAGCTCAAGTCTGGTATCCTAAGTGCTCAGGAGGCTGAGATCTGAGGATTACAGTTCAAAACCAGCCTGGGCAGCAAAGTCGGTGGGACTCTTATCTCCAATTAACTATCCAAGAAAAGCCAGAAGGGAAGCCGTGACTCAAGTGGTAGAGTACCAGCCTTGAGTGGAGAAAATTCAAGGCCTAGTACCAGCTCTCTCTCTCTCTCTCTCTCTCTCTCTCTCTCTCTCTCTCTCTCTCTCTCTCTCACACACACACACACACACACACACACACACACACGCTAATGAGTCGTGTGATTGCTGATGACCTCCTAGACACCTGATTCCAACATCCTGAGCTGGGCTTCTTCCTAGCCACAGGTGTTCTTGAAGGCTGGCCACGTGTTTCATATGCTACCCCAGTGTTGAGTTCTTACTACGGCTTAAAAGGATCCAATCTGCGGCTCAGTGCCCTGAGGCAGGCGCCGGCACATTCCAGATGAGGATAGAAAGGTACGCCCACTTGTCACACGGCTTGGGTGTGCGAGTGATGGCACGTGCATGCACACTCTCAGGTTTCAACTCAGCCTTTATTCAGACAGAAATGTACTTTGGTTTGCTGGGATCGTAGCCGTCGTAGCAAAAGTGACCTGCCCCAGTGTGACCGTAGCAGAGATGCCCTGAAGACCTCCAGATAACACCCTCAGTGCAAACCCTGGTTGGCAGAGCTCCTTTGGGGTCGGCAGTTTGGAGGCTCAGTGTTCTGGGATGCTGGGGCTCAGGGAGGGAGGGGGAGCTGAGGAACCACGGGGAAGATCAGGCCAGCAGCTGGGGCATGAATAGAAGCACAGTGAACTCAATTGCCGCGGCGAGAGACAAGGGATCTTGGGACGTTTTGGAACTGCTTTTACTTGTGTGGGTCCCAGTGGGTGTACTGTGGCTTTCAGGGCCTTCCCCTTTCTTCCCCCCCCCCCACGTGAATCCCACGCAAAATGACCTCAGCTGCCCGTGGATTATCAGCACAGTTTCCTTGCAAGCCTTTACCTTGAGGGAGAACATTGGAGATCCTTGTCTCCTGTCCAAAGAATGCAGAGTGCTTGTTTGCCTGGTCCTGGTCAGCACGCTCTCTCAGGGTGACTCCTGGTTGCTTGGTGGTGTTGGACAGATGGACACACCACACATAGCCCCCAGTCTGTAGGAGAAAGGCTCCGTGTTCTTACACCTCTGCAATGGCTTTTGGATGCCATTGACAGTTCCAGGGTTTAAACAGGTACTATACATTGACTGTACGTGTTAGGCCGGGGCTCTGTGGCTTGCATCACGCCTCCAGCCCTGTTTTTCACTGGTTATTTTTAGGACTGGCTCCTGCCTCTCAATCAGGCACTTGCTTGAACAATGATCCACCTGCTTTAGGTTTCCTGTGGATGGAATCACAGGCTCTTACTGCTCCCGTCTAGCCTTCCTTCATGGAGCTGGAGTCTCATAGACTCGTGCCTGGGCTGTGTTGGAAGAGTGATCCTCCCAATCTTAGCATCCTACACAGCTTGAGATAACAGGCATGAGCTACCGATGCCTGGCTTATTGGTTTTGGTTTTAAATGAAGAGAAATGGTCTCAGAGGAGAACCTGGTTCAGGTATACCTATCTAAGTGCATTTTAAAGATGGTATGTTATGGGGCTGGGAATATGGCCTAGTGGCAAGAGTGCTTGACTCATATACATGAATCCCTGGGTTCAATTCCCCAGCACCACATATATAGAAAATGGCCAGAAGTGGCGCGCTGTGGCTCAAGTGGTAGAGTGCTGGCCTTGAGCAAAAAGAAGCCAGGGACAGTGCTCAGGCCCTGAGTTGAAGGCCCAGGACTGGCAAAAAAATAAGATGGTATGTTATACTTTTAAAAAAAGATTATATGTTATGAATTTATGGCTAACAAAACTAGTTTTCAAATTGTATTTTCATTCTTTTTTATAAATACGAAATTTGGAATTATATTCTTTGTATTCATTTTCCCTCCACGACATAGTAACATACCTATTTAACTGTTATCACAAATGTCCTGTAGAAACACAGTATTAAGGGTTAATTTCTTTCTTTCTTTGTTTCTGTCTTTCTTTCATTCATCCTCCCTCCCTGCCTCCCTCCCTCCCTCCCTCCTTCCCTCCCTCCCTCCTTCCTTTCCTTTCCCTTATCCTTCCTTCCTTCCTTCCTTCCTTCCTTCCTTCCTTCCTTCCTTCCTTCCTTCCTTCCTTCCTTCCTTCCTTCCTTCCTTCCTTCCTTCCTTCCTCCCGTTGTGAGGCTTGAACTAGGGCCTTGGCACTGTCCCTGAGCCTCTTTGTGTTCAAGGCTAGTGCTCTACCACTTGAGCCATAGCGCCACTTCTGGGTTTTTCTGAGTGGATTAATAAGAGTCTCACAGACTCCTGTCCAGGGTGACTTCGAACCTTGATTCTCAAATCTTTTTTTTTTTTTTTTTTTGGCCAGTCCTGGGCCTTGGACTCAGGGCCTAAGCACTGTCCCTGGCTTCTTCCCGCTCAAGGCTAGCACTCTGCCACTTGAGCCACAGCGCCGCTTCTGGCCGTTTTTCTGTATATGTGGTGCTGGGGAATCGAACCTAGGGCCTCGTGTATCCGAGGCAGGCACTCTTGCCACTAGGCTATATCCCCAGCCCCTGATTCTCAAATCTTGACCTCCTGAGTAGCTAGGATTACAGGTGTGGGCCTCTGGTGCCTGGCTTTTTTATTTTTTAATTACAAAACCAGAAATTAGATAGGCCAAATAATAAAATAAGGATAAAATAAATATAATACAATCAGAGAAAGTTACCATTAAGATTTCAATGTATTTCTTTTCTCTTTATTCTTTTTATATGTGATATATATATATATATATATGTATTCCATTTAAATTTCTAAATCACAGAATTATAAAGTAATAGTTTTCATGGGCTTGTCCAGCATTTTATTCTATTCGGAATATTTTAGGTGTATGTACCACAAATTACCTAACTGTTTCTCTCTTATTGTGCCTTTGGGTTATTTCATGTTTTGTGTGCATATGCAGCTATAAATATTGTTTGACTAAGCAATTTCATGAGCCAAATATTTTTTTAAGTTTCAGACGATTTGTTTGGATTTGAGCTCCCAGGGAAATTGTGAATTCAAAGAATGAACATAGTTAAGACTCTCCTCAGCTGGTAGCATTGTTTATGAGATTTTTATTAATCTGATTGCCAAAAGTCTCATGTTCTTCAATTTGTACTTCTAATTACCATCACAGTTGAAGCTTTTTGGTATGGAGGTACAGTTCCTTTCTTTGTTTTTTCTCTTTCTTTCTAATTAACACTAAACGTATGGGTCCTTGGTGGGAGTTTCATGTCAGAGGCTTTGCTTTGGTCCTGGTGGTTATTTGGTAGAAAGGTGAGATTCTAGGAAGATACCACTGACTCTGTATGCTCTCTCTCCAGCACACGGATGCAACATCAGCCATCAATTGCCACCTAGCCTCTCGACAGCCCTTAAGGAGCCAGGTGTGGTGATTTGCACCCGTAATCACTGGGGATGCAAACGCAGGAGGACTATGAGTTCAGGGCCAACCTAGTCTACATAGTAAGACTTGTCAAATTAAAACAACAACAACAAACAGACCAGAAAGTTGATACCACAGTTCTTTGGGTGGGGGGGAATAGAGGTAAGGGACAAGCAGTAAAATGAATAAGCCAGAGAGTGAATCTTCAAATCTGCTAAAGAGTGCTAAGACAAAACCACAACTCCCCAACGGAAAAAGGAAAGAGACACTGTTTAAGGGTATCTCAGGATTGGCACAGGTTGGCCCACACCCTGGGTGGACTCTAAGGAGCCAGAGTAGGACTGTATGGTGTGGGGACGAATTGGATTGGGTTAATCCTATACCACCGTGGTCAGCCTGCAAACACTTAGACAGGAGAGTGGACATGAACACAGCCCCTGCCTCTCTAAATGGGATAATACTGAGGATTCTGCATGATTAAGTCAAACCATGTTCATTAAATAGATGAAACCAAGGCTGGTTCATGTAGCTACTGAATAAATGAGAACTTAAAAAAAAATCTAGCCCAGAGTTTTGTAATATTAATGATAAGCATGATAAATGGGAGAAATAATAAGTTTTGAAGTGTATTCTGCATTATTGAAAAAAAGGAGTCAATTGTACCTTTGGTAGTTTCAATATAAATATCTTCATTGTATTTCAATAGTTGACCAAATTGGTGAGACACTGATATTAGAATTTAATGTTCTCAGGGGCATTCAATTTCCCCAGCACTGATGGAAGTACGCATTTCAATATTTGCTACAAATCTGCTGGAGATGATTTATCACTACTCAGAGTAACAACATTTAGTTTTCTTGAAACCCCAAACAGATTATTTTAAAAAACCGTTTTTTTTTCAGTCATGAGATTTGAACTCAGGGCCTGGGTGCTGTCCTTGAGCTTTTCTTTTGCTCAAGACAGGTGCTCTTCCTGTTTTCTGGTGGTTAGTTGGAGATAAGTCTTATGGACTTTCTTGCTCTGGCTGCTTTGAACCACTAACCTTAGATCTTGGTCTCCTGAGTAGCTAGGATTACAGGTGTGAGCATCTAGCACTCAGCCTATTTTTTTTTTTTAATAGTTGCACAGACTTAAGTTGTACTCCGAAGTTGCTTTTATTAGTGGTCAGGTTTTGTTAGTGGGAGGATGGGATGGCATTTGCTCTTTGCTGTGACCTCCCTCCCTCAGCGCTGGAGTGCACGTTCTGGGAGCCCCCTGGAGTCAGGATTAGGATGGTAATGCCTTTGATCAAGAGGCGGCACTGAGCTCAGGAGGTGTGTGGGGTGGACTATCCTCACAGTACTTAGATCCGATTGTGGTAGAGGTGGTGACCTGCCCTACCAAGGCCCCCCCCCCCTCCCGGTGCTTGGTTGGCACTGTCCCTTCCAGGATGGACACGGATAGGAGCGACTGACCTCTGACCACATGGTTGTGTGTACGGGAGGCTGGAAGAAAGAAAGAGGAGGTTCCAGCAGGAGAGAGGGGAGTGGGCTTTAGTTTCTGGTATGTCTGGGGCGTCAGAGGGAGACCTGCTGCACAAGAAGGAAATGGTTCCAGGGATCCGTGCACACACCCATTGGATACTGTAGGGGGACCCCTGAATGCTAAGCCAGGGGTGACAGGACCTGGGGAAGACAAAGAGTGAACCAATCACAGGCAGCCAGAGAGGCATGGCGTGAGGACAAACGAGGAGAGCCTTCATGGAAGCGATTGTGTCGAGACGAACTGGAACCCACTTCTTCATTCTTTGCCTTTACAAAGCCTAATGGAGGGAGCTGAGCTTTGGAAACAGAGGCATGGTTGAATCCTTGGAGGAGAGGCTCTGTCACTAATGGTGTGACCTTGAAAGGACTTCACCCTTTCAAGCCTCAGTTTACTCATAGGTGAACTAAACTACTGGACAGAAGTGTTTCCAAAGACTGCATGTGAAAACTGAAATGAAATACATAGCACGTGGTAATAATTATGTTGGCATTGATGTAGCATAATAAACATATTAGAGGGTCAATAAATCAGTTATAGCTCTTGCTCTGCCACAGAGCAGGTGAGTCCTTTTGCTGGTTTGGGTCTGATTCTTCACCTGCAGGCTGGGCACTTGGAAGGGAAAGACTTCAGCTTCGTTTGGCCTGAAAGTGTTAGTTCAAGCTGCTTTGCCTCACACGGGCTCATTCCCTGCTAGATCTTCCTTGAGCTTCTGCAGGGTCCAAAAGGTGTTTTGCACACATCGCAACTTTGTGAAGGTCATGTGAATAGGTAATACAACTGAAGTCCACTTGGCTACAATCTGGTATGTGTGGTTCCTGTCCAAGGCCTCTCAGGACATAGGTGAAATTTCAGCTCTGAAAGACATCTTTTCAAGGACTGCAAGGGAAACAAAGCTCTAAGCAGCCTTCTGGCAGGTGGGGCAATTGCTTTTTCTGGCACCCCGAGCTGTTTGCGGGTGGGAAGGAGAGGAGATGAAGGGCTGGCCGGTCCTGTTTGAGGATGTACACCAGGACTACATTGGGTCGTAGCCATCACCCTTTCCTCCATGTGTCGTGAGACTTGTAGGTTTTCGTCTCCATCCACCTATCCACCTTTTCAGTTCGCCGTTTAAGCTCATGTGTCATCTTGTAAAATATCGCCCTCATCCTCACAGGCATTGCCAATTCATGCATCTTCACGAAGATAGTCTATCAGCAAATGCTTTCAAGAGAGGCGACCGCTGTGAATGAATTCTACACTAGTGATAATAAAGAAGATGCAAGATGGGAGATTATATCCAAATGAAGAGATCTGAGCAAGCTCATGAGAAGAAGAATAAAGTTCAAACAGTTGTTGCTGTTGTTTGGCCCCACCCTTCCCAGGCCCTCAGCAGGTGACGGAGTGAGGGAGACTTTGTAGTTGAATGCTCAGAATCACCGAATGACTTCTATGGTGTTTGTAGGTGGGAGGGACGTGCACTCTATCCGTGTGAGTTCTTGGATATGATTAAAACTGATGCTGCTTTCAGAAAATGCCTCCAGATTTGAATCTATTTTATGAAGATAGTATTGAGCAGTGGGAGTGAAGCAAACACATTGATTTTTCCTATTACAGTGTTCACATCTTGATCTTCAGGACTTGTTAGGGTCCTATTCTTCCTCCTTCCCCCCCTCCAGCCACTGCTTTCAGTATGGAATGCGGTGGTGTGATTTTTCTCTCTTGCCACAAGAGTCATTGCCTTGACATCTCGTGTTGTCTGTCGGGCTCCGGGGCATCCTCCAAATCCCTAAATAGCTTGAGTTGAGCAACTCTGCCGTGGGTGAGGAAATATTCTGCTATTCACAGGACAGGGTTTTGCACGAAATGGCTACTGGGTAATGCTGGATCGAAGCTCGAATAGGAAGCATTTCTGTCTGCTGGCGGCCATGTCTGTACAGCGCAGGGTTGGCACTTACCTGGACTTTCAGGTTATGGTAATACTGCATCCGTTGCCTTTAAGGAAAAGAGGAGGGGGAAGAAGAGAAATCCACCAAATGGGACATCCCTAATGTCCCATTTGTTCCAACCAGAACCTGGTGCCAGCGAGCAGCTCAAGGGCCGGGTGGTGACATGCTTTTTGGGTACGATATATACAGTAGGCCATTAGTCTGCAAGCAGCAGTTGTCAGCTTTGTTCCCATTTAGAGTAATTTTCTCACTAATATGGCATATTCTTCAGGGATAAAATGCATTTTCCATCCAGATAGTCCCCCCTAATAGTAAAGTTGGTTTAATGATCGGATTTCAGCCAAGGAAGGTAAGCCTGTGATTGCCGCTGGTTGTCTATGGAAGTTACCAAAAAATGAAAAGGCTTATTTTAAAACACATTCGCACGAGCAGGCAAAACCTCTCCTTTGCAGATTAATGAAGCTCATTCGAGGGGGAAACTTGGGCCTGAATGTAAGAGCTAAGTAAGGCACTTAGAACCTTTGGTGCAAGGCTGCCGGGGGTCTGTGTTTGCGCTGTCGCCATGTGCTGTAGGGTGACCAATGGGGACAAAAAGCCCAGCCACCTCCAGGCCAACCCTCCCTGGAATGGCAACATATTATTTTCCATCCTCTCTGTACAGGCCTGGACTATTCAAATCAATTAAACAATTAATTCCCACCCTGCAAACCTGCACGTCAAGCTTCAGCCTGTGGCCAATTTATTTGGTTGAATTATAACCCCCTGAAAAGCAGCAGTTCCTAATGGCAAAGCTGACGGGGTCTTAAGTACATGTGGGGAGTGGAGCTGCTATAATTAACTCCGCTTTGAATCCTTCCCATTAATATTTTAAAGATTTCTAATTAAAATAATTACATGAACTTATGAAAAATACGCAAGCATCTCAAGTATTTCGACAGGGCCCCAGACTCAGAAGGCTCTCCTCCTGGTGGTTACTTGGGTGTGGGTTTCTACCTTGGTGATGATCACCGTGGAGAAAGACACCTCGTCCTTTATCTTCATAAGCGGAGAAGCAGGCGCTGACTTCTATCGCCAGGCTTCCGCTCGACTGCACATCTTGGGCTGGTCTTTGCTTTTTCACGTTCTTTGTCTTTCTGTTTTCCCTTCCTTACCTCTACTCTTTCCCTGGGATGTTACTCCACAGACAATCCCTTCCTCCTCTTCCTTCTTCACTTTGCTTCTAGAAGTTTCCAGGCAGGAAAGTGCTGGGGGGCAGCAGATTTCTCTGTAAATTGCCAGACAGGAAATACCTTAAGCTTTTGTGATCCATGCAGTCTTTTAAGCCACAACCAATTCCGAAGAAAGTAGCCATGAGCAATATGCCAATGAGTGAGCATGATGGTGTGCTAATAAAACTTTATTTAACTGGTCTACTGTAACAAACCACACATCAGGATAGATTTGGCCCTTGGGTTGTGGTTTGCTGACCCCTGGTGCAGTAGACTGATGAAAAACAGTTCTGGTCTGGAGGCTAGCCAGCGAGTGAGTGTCAGGTACCGAGTTGGAATCCCAGGCTTGAACCTGAAAAAGAAACACCACCACCAAAAAAAAAAAAAAAAAAAAAAAAAGTAAAAACACAAAAGTGAAAAGACAGGTTCTTCATGTGGAGTGAGACTTCCTGGCTTCTGCTGTGGCTCTGACAACTCTCCAGCTTCCCATCGGTGGACAGGCGTGGGCCCTCCGTGCCTCTGCTTCCCCGCGGAAGCAGGTGAGAATAACACTGGCCCCACGGTGTAGTTGGTTGTGGTGATTTATGAAACGCACAGAGCACAGAGCCCCACCTGAGAAACAACAACGCGTGTGTGCGGACGGAGGGCGTCAAGCTTGGCTTTGGCCTTATCGTGCTGTGTGACCTTGGACAAGGGACTTAACTGTTAGGAAACTGGAGGAGAAAGGAACCGGCCGGACTCGATCTCGGCGAGACTGTTTGTTGAAGCAGGCAAGTTTCTCGAGGGAATGGAGGTTGTGCAAGATGGTGGGGCTGGAGTTAGGCTTTTATGGGGTCTCAACTACTGTAGATTTTGGAGTCTCATTCATTAAAACAAACCCCCAAACAAAACAACAACAGTAAAACAGAGAAACTTGGACATGGGCTAGAACCCCCAAGAACACATCGGAGCAAGGGAGAAGATCCCCCTAGGACGAGGATTACGTTTACTGACACCGGATGGTGTACTCTGCAGGTTGAACGCTTCAGCGTCTTCCAGTGCAGCGGTTGTTGACGGAATATGCCCGGAACACACCAGACCAACTCATGAGATGACATTTCACGGATGCTCCCGGAAATGGAAACCTGGATCCTGTTGCTTTGAGATCAGCCCATCTTTCCGGAATGTCTGCAGGGATTTACTGTCCTCAGCTCCGTGCAGCACGACACCGTGGTCTCCTGGCTTACAAGAAGAAGCGACCTCAGAAAGCTTAAGACTGACTCCACCTCACTCCACAACTTGAACCAAGCCGTCCTTACTCCAAACTCCACTTCAGTCATTCTCCTTTCCAGATCTGTGCATCATCTGTACTGCTGCCGACTTATAATCCTTAAAGTCATCTTGCTGTTTTCACTTAGATTCCTTTCTTAAAGACTCCCTTCAGGCCAAATATCTTCTGACCTATGGTGAGCTACGTATAGTTCATCAGTAAGCATTAAAGCAAAATAGAAATAAGCTCAGGATAGGTGACACTTCAGAAGCCACCTGAAGGGTGGGAGGGCCATCTGTTGGCCAGAAAACACTGCCCTAAGCACTTTGTCCCAGGTAACTGGGGGACAGGGGTCATGTCCTTGGGCTTGGACATCTGCAGACTTCCAGGGGAAGAGCCAGTTTATGCATGTGTCCAAGAGAGAGCCATGCTTAATCAAAGAGGGGCCATGGCATCATGGCCTTGGGGGCTATTTCTCACTTCCACTGTTTATGTGCTGAGCATTACACTGGTTCCATGACTCTTTACCCTCGGCTTCCTGGCTTTCCCCACCTGGCTTCCATAGCTTCTGGGTAGACTGGCTCCTGGTCCCCATGCTGAGTCCTGATTTGGCCTTACCATCCTTGATGCCACCACCCTGCTACCCAACACATGGGGTTCTTGACTTCTGTGGCCTTAATCAGTTGCCACGGGCCTGGCTGCTCAACAGTTCCATGCTGTGGAAAGATTTCCAGCCCTGTAGCATTTATTTTTCTTTGTGAGACCAGCTGGGTCTCATTTACGCAAGCCAGGCAAGTGCTTGCCTCCAAGATGGGGCTGATACCAAATCCTGTCTCCCAGAGATATCATGACAGTGTAGAAGAATAGGGCTTGAAAGTCCTTCAGTGCAAGAGCCGAAGCTCTGGAAACAGCCCTGGGACTGCCCTTCCGCTACCTCCAGCCTATGTAACCCGGCAGGGGATAAAGCTGATGCTGTTCTTGGGATGGGATTATAGGCGCCTGGCTGCCTTCTCTGTCTGCTTCCTTCTGCCATGACACCTTTCAGTTGAAGCAAGGCTCTGTTCGGGACACATGCACAAACTGCCTCTTCCCCTGGAACCCCGCAGATGTCCAGGCCCGCGGTTTAGCACTGTGGCTCCCTGCCCATCCTCCCGCTGTCCCAGATGGGCCAGGCCCCAGCCCAGTGCTACCATTGACTCATACTTGAATCCAACTCATCTTGATTTTATGAGAATCATCCCTGAAAATCCCTGTGTTCAAAAGACGACACTGGGGAACCAAGGAGCAGGCTCGTCATTTGAATAATCAGCCATTTAGTGACATGTCTAGCCTGGTTTAATGACTGAATCAGTGAAAGTATGACCCCGAGTGCCGGTTAACTTTTAAAATAGCTGTGCCCACTGCATGACACAGCCAACAGGAAGCCATTAAGGCCCTGGCAATTACCACTTCCATCCACCGGCGAAGTCCCTATTTTATTTTAATCTGTGTAAGTGCATTTTCTGCACGAGGTTAAAATATAAATCCCTTCTCCTGAACAAGACTGGTTTTCTGGCTGACTTGAGAGCACAATTTACAACTGATTTAATTTGTTCTTCACTAACATTCCTAATGACATTACCCCGGTGCATATACAGACTGCCTCCTCTTATTCCATTAACTCCCAAATCGGGTTTAAAGACCATATTGATGCTAGATGTTATTATGGGTGATTATCAAAACAACAGACAATGCGGCAAAGTGTTTACTAACTGGTTTATATATAATTTCTGTAATAACGACAACAGATGGTAATGCTACAAACACTAAATCACGCTTTTCACCGCTGAAACAAATTGGCAGCCTGTAGTACAGAAATGGTGTGTGTAGCCCTATACAGATGCTTTGCTCATCAGCTACAGTGTTCATCTTATTAGGAAATGGGTCTGTTACCGCTATTACAGGTAATCTTTCCATTTACAATTACAAATGTATATTTTCAACGAAAATGGTTTTCCGCAGCTAAGCTGCCTGAAGGATATTCCGCCCCCCCTCTAATTACTGCCCCCGTGATGTGTGCCCCGGCCGAGCCGTGCACAGGGCCATGTTGGTCCTCGTTAATGGTGGCGGCTGCTTTTCAGCTGTGTGGAGATGGGCCCCGGGACCTGTACTCCAGGGCCGTCCTCTGCTCAGCGGAAAGGCCACGGCTGACGAGAGCTCCAAGTCACAGAGCAGCACTTCAGAAGCAAGGTGCGAGCAGAATGGGGAGGGGGGCGGAGGGACTGCGGATGCGGAGGATTCTTCCTCATGCCTGCGTCCAGAGCCCATGCTTCCCCAGGCCGCAGAGAAACAGTTCTAGGTATGAGAGAGGGATAGGGAGAGAGAGAGAGAGAAAGAGAGAGAGAAGAGAGAGAGGGGAGAGAGAGAGAGAGAGAGCGCCTCATCTTCCTGTCCTCTGTTATGGATAGGTAACATCTCACCTTTGAGCCATGGGAAGCTGGGGTCCACGGGTCCCTGGGGGAATGCTGAATGAAGGCCTTCTGGACACCACCACCCTTGCTTGGAAGCTCAGTGCCCATGAGTGTTGTGAACGCCACACACACACACACACACATACACACACACACACGTCACATATACCACATTCTTTCTTCCTTCCCTCCCATCTCTCCTCCTTCCCTCCCTTCCTCTCTTCCTTCTTCTCTTCTGTCTTTCCTTCACGTGCGCCCCCCTTTATTCAGTACTAGCAACAAAATCTAAGTCCTCACACGTGCTAGGCGAGCGCTCTTCCCTCAGCTCTGACTTTGTGTTAATGTTCTGTCCATGGGGAATCTATATGGGTCTTCCATGCCCTGGAGTGAATTTTCTTTCCTTGCTCCTTTGCGGCCTCCTTGAATCTCATCCCTGGCTCATATGCGTGAAGTGAGTGGGTGAATGAATGCGTGCCTTGGTTCGCAGGGTAGCTAACGTCTTAGCTGTGGTGGATGGGCGAGGGGTGTTATATTAACCCAAGAAAACTAAGGCCCAAGGTAGAGGTGGTTTGTTGAAGGACATAGGATTGCCACCTTCCCTATTTCAGAGTCACGAAGATGAGAAGGAACCAAGGGTGAGCTGTGGGGGGGATTAAGGACATGTGGGCACGGTGGGGCCCTCTGCCTCCTCCTGCCATGCTAGCTGCCATGGGCTTTGTGCTTCCTCCCTGGAGGTCAGGCTGTATCTGCCTCCTCTCTTGGCCCTCAGGAGCCCACGGTCCTCACCACGATGCTCAGCTGCCAGGCCAGAGGGGCTTCCGTAGGCCTTGGGAGCAGCTGCTAAATCATTGGGTGGGAGTGGGTGACCCTCTGGTTGTTTCCGTGGTTGAGTTTGGAAGCAGTGCCATGGCTGCTCTCAAGCGAGGAGCAAGTGTTTAAAAACAGCCCAGCATAGTTGGATACTGGCAACAACTGGACCCGTGGTTCAAAGGTGAGATGTTACCTACCTGTGACAGACAGCAATTGCTGCCCTCCAAGAAGGGACTAGACTGGCCCAGGTGTTCAGAGGCCTCTGCCCCCGCCCCCGCCTCCTTTCTGGTCCCCCTCCTATCTGGGATGTCCTGATGCTCTGGTGTGAATCTCAGCTCAAGGCCCCTCCCTGGGTGGAAAGAACTGATGGGTAGAGAGCCCCTCTAGCCAGGGATCCAGTGGGACCCTGTGGTCCCGCACCCTGTAGACCACTCCCTGTGGCTCTGGCCTGCAAGGCAAAGTGGCCAGCGGCCCTGAGGGTTGACACAGGACGGTATCCTGCCACGCTCTAGTGAGAAGCCAATCACTTGCTTCCTGTGACCACTTTGTGGAGGGACAATGAATCCTTGCCTCCTTGTAATTTTCTGCATGGGCGTTTCTCTGTTGTCTCTGGCCACTTCCCCTGACCACACCAAGCCTGCTTCTTACCTGCACAACGAGCTTCTGTCCTGAGGGGTTGTCACCGAGGAGCAGTGCTTGTCCTCCTGGTCGGGATGGGACACCTCACCTGGGTACCTTTTCAGAAGGAACTGCCTGGGCCTAGGCCACACTACAAAGCTGCTGAGGCTCATTCTGAATCCTCCCCTGGGCCTTAGCTTTGGAGCACCACGTAACCAGCAGAAGAGATACCCATGGGGCCTAACCGGTTTAAATCCCAGCTCAAGGCTCGGATAGGAACAATGTCACCCTCAGTCTTTCAATCTTTAAAGTAGGGCCAATGGGACCACCATGAAAAGACAAAGCCCACAGCCATCCCTCACACAATGGAACCTGTGGTCATCACTCTTCTTTGTGCTCCCTGAGAGACTCGTGAAATTCTTGGCATTTGACATTTCTATCCTGAATCCAAGACAGGGAGGAGTCACTCTGCTTCCAGGGGCTGCTGTTTTTGCCTTGGGAGATGAGGACTTGAAGCTCGTCCTTGACTATATCCCAATCCAGTCCTAGCTGAGGTTGGCTTTAGCCCCTTCGCCATTTTGAAAGGAGCAGTCATTTGCTAAGTAGGGCATGGGAAAAAAAATGTCATTTGCATGATGTGATATGAAAGAAAATGTTCAAGCCTTGAGGAATAAAATCCAATTCCTATAACAGTATTTTTTTTCCATGGGAAAGGTCTTCCTGTAATGTTATCTGATGTTATCTGGGTGAAATCCTGGCTGGACCCTCTCTTGGAGACCTTGAGCCTCACTTTCCCTATCTGTAATAAGGAGGTGACAGGGTGCCAAAAAGGACCTTTGTAGATCTGATATTTCCATGTTTGTGGCTGCTGGGAGCTGGGAGCTCTTGCAGTGGGCACAGGCTGCCATCCCCCCCTCCCCCCAGCTCTCCTTCCTGGCCCTCCCGGTGGGCTCAGGCTCCCCCAGACCTCTGGGCTGCCCCTGCCCCTGCCCCTGCCAGAGCGGCTTTAAGTATACGTGCAGTGCTTTCTAGCTGCATTGTGCCAAGTGGCCACAATGAACAGACACATTGCAAAGTGTATCTAGTATATCTTGCAGATTAAAAAGAATGACTTCCCAAGATTATGAGAAACTTTAATTAGATTTCACAAAGGTGGGGCCTGAGGATTGGAGGATTTGCTAATTGCCATTTTTTTCTTTCTTTCAGGATTTGAAGCAGCTTCAGAATAAAAGAGTGAACAGTGTTTTAAGGGCACCCATACAATGTGACAACAGTGATAGATATGCTAATTTTTCCATTCACTCCACTTCACTTCTTTTATTCTTTCCAATTAAAGCAAATGCTACTGAAACCATAATTAAGCCAGGGCTGGGCCCTGACTGCCTACTGCCTTAATGAAACCCTGTTGATTTTTCTTTTCTTTCTAATGGCCACACGTGGTGCCCAATGGTCAAACATATGCCCGGCTACAATAAAACTTCATTTTGGCCTGACAAAAATGAAGGCCTGCAGGAGAAAGATGTTCAAGGGACAATTTACAGAGGTGACGGCTTGTAGACACCATCTTCTCAGGAGGCCGCATGGGGCAGAAAGATCATTCACAACTGTGTGACCATCCCCAAGAAAAGAAAGGCATGGAGAAATAGCTCAAAACTTTTTCATCCTAGAATTACTTCCATGAGGAGCGGCATATCCCTAGCCCTAGCGGCTTAAACTAGGTGTTAAAATCTGGGCAGTGGGGAGCCCTGAAAATGTATATTCTTGGACACATATTCAGGAGCCATGGTAGGGTTTATTGTGACAAAATATCAGAAGAACATTTTACTTCTCTTTGGCAATTAATCTGAAAAATAAGTTTTTTTAAAGAAAATGAATCTTTCTAGAATGTGTTCCTATTCTTGTGCATATGACTCCCCCTCTGCAGGAAATATGCAGATGACATGCAAATAAGAGGAGAGGCTGGGAACTGAACGTAACAAATATACACTTTGATAAAGACACAGGTCTCACATATTGTCCCCAGTAGCTGTAGTTGTCCCTCCTTCTCATGGTTTCTGTGATCTCATTTTCTTGAGGATAGTTCAAAATTTGTTGGAAAATACTAGATTCCATTTGCTATTCCAGAAATAAAATTTATAAGTTCTAAGGAGCTTCTATTGTGCTATATTGTTATACATGTTCTATTTTCTTATGCACAGTTATGAATCTTTTACTGTGAGTGGTTTGTAAATTAGGTGTTATCATAGGATACACACACAGAAGCAGCACAGTGTGCACAGGATTTGCCGTTACCCAGTTTTCTGGCATTCCCTTGGTGTCTTGGAATGTGTCCCCCTAGGATCAAGGGGGCTGTGGTAACTTGTCCTTTTTGTTGTTCCCAGTCTCCCTTCTCACTCTGTCTGCCAAGTTTCAGGAATATTGGATGAGATTCCTGCAATTACTGTGTTATACATTCCCTCCCCACCAAAGCACTGGGGAGTGACGTCATCATCATTATAACATTGTCCTGGCTTCTTGGACACCGTCCCTCCAATGTGTTAACCGACTATTTTGTTGTAGGCATATTCTAGGGGCTTTCCCTAGGCTATCTCCTTAAGAACTACCTATTGTGCTGCAGGAAGGGTCTAGGTGCTTTCCCTAAGTTATTTCCTTACATTCCCATTCTACCTCCATTAGCAAGTCATTCATGGTTGTCAACTTGATTGGGTTGAGGAGGGCCTGGGAGATCAGGAAAGCCTGACTCTTGGCAGTGACTGTGAGGTACTTACAGAGAGTGATTAGCCAAGGGGGAGCACACTTTCCCTGAATGTGGGTGACACCACTCCATGGGCTGGTAGCCTGGATAGTATAAAAGGAGGAAAGGAAAGAGTCCAGATGTCCAAGCATTTTCTCTCTGCTTCCTGGCCACCATGAGGAGAGCTGCTCTACCACATGTCATGGCCACTATAATGTTTTGCTGTACCACGGGTCCCCTCAACAGAGTCATAGACTGTGGATTGAAACCTCTGAAGCCATGAGACAAAATATGATTCTTCCCTTTCAGTTGTTTTCCCCAAGTTTGTTACAGTAATGCAAAAGTTACTACTTTAGTGAGGAAAGAAAATAGGCCAAGGGCCAAATGTAGTTATTGAAGTCATCTATCTGAGGCAGGGAATGAAGGTGGATGGCTCTTCAGGCCAGAGAAAGGAGGATTACTGTCAGTGTAATGTGGGTGCAAGTCATGCTTTTGTCCAAGGCCTGGGGACTGGTGACGTGGCTTAGCCCATTGTCTCTTGCTGATTAGTTGGTCGCTCTCATCTGACAGGACCTTTGCTTCCAGGTAGGATGAGGGCAGGGTTTGTTTACCTTGGTGCTGTTGGCATTTCCTGATGGATAGTTCTTAGTGGAGGTCAGAGTGTGTGTGAGGGGTGTCCTATGCTTTTCAGGATGGGACTCCCATCCCTGGCTTCTACCCAGAGGATGCTGGCTGCACTTTTAGTTATGCTGACCAAAAATGTCCCAGAGAGTGACAAATGTCCTCTGGGAACCATTGTTCCCATGTGAAAAATCATTGATTGGTACAAGCACAGACATTTTAACAGGAACTTTAAAACATATGCAATGCAAATACTTTGTTTTTCTTTGTGCCAAACAACTATGTAGCAATATTCTAGTGGCAAATAAGAATGAAAATTCAAAATTCACTTAAACATTAGAAAAAAAGGCTACTGATTTTTGGGAGGATAGCATGTAGATGTTTTTCCAAGAATGAGCCTAGACCAGGGGGTAGAAGACCTGTGAGGAATCAAATTTGCACTTTGGTGGTTGATATCTTGGCAAGTCTAAAGTTTCTCGAGCCATGAGTTTTTGTCATTAATGTTAAATAGATGTTATAGTGATTCATCTCTAAGGGTCTTCGCAGGACTGACGTTCTTAATAATTGAACAGAACCATAATGAGTAGAACAAATGTAGAATCATGGAATTTCTGGTTATGGACAAATCTCACAACATTCGAAAAAGGGAAGGAGGAAGTAAGGGCATAAGCAGATGCCAATCCTGGGTGAGAAAAGCTGGCATTCAACTCAGAACCATTGTGCATCATCAGGTCCCTAATCCCTGATCATCTGAAGGTTTGAATATAGTTTCATGGGGACCCAGCTCTCTTTATACACAGAAAGTCACAGGCAAAATTGGCTTTATTTCACAGATTAATTTTACTTTCATATTAGGAAAGCTTTACTTCTTCCTCAGAAAAGCAAACTTCACTGTTTCATGACCCAGGCTCACCCAGTCAGTGGATATGGTTGAGGGTCAGGAGACACTGTTAGTATCTGGGAGGCAAAGAACTCTAGAAGGAGAAAAGCAAATGGCCCTTTGGGTGTTGAGGACCAAAATCACTCAGACAACAGAGAGCATTCATAATTGTTTAAAGAGCCAGTGTAAGTTCACACCACTGCTGCCTTCAGTTCAGCCTTGAAGCCCCCAAAACAGAGCGAGTAAGGCAGTGACCCCAGCAGGACCAGTGCAGTGACAGGAGCATGACTGCTTTCTCCTAGCTGTATCCAGACAAGGGCTGATTCTAAGGCAGATAATAAAAACCTTTCTATTTCTATCTGCTTTCTCTCCTCATTATCTATTAGGACTTACATCTCAGGACTCCATCTTTAAGAACAAATTTCTTCTTCTTCTTCCTCTTCTTCTTCTTCTTCTTCTTCTTCTTCTTCTTCTTCTTCTTCTTCTTCTTCTTCTTCTTCTTCTTTCTTCTTCCTTCTTCTTCTTCTTCTTCTTCTTCTTCTTCTTCTTCTTCTTCTTCTTCTTCTTCTTCCTCCTCCTCTTCCTCCTCCTCCTCCTCCTCCTCCTCCTCCTCCTCCTCCTCCTCCTCCTCCTCCTCCTCCTCCTCCTCCTCTTTCTTCTTCTTTTGCAAACCCCACAGAAACAATGAACTTCTTTTTTACAGATAAAGAGGAAAGCCAGATTATTAAAATTGTTTTCTTTTTTAATTGTGTGTACTTTTTACAGAGATAGAAGACTCTTTTCCTGCATGTTGGTGTATCTGACATCTTGCTTATTAGGATGAGAGAGAGAGAGAGAGAGAGAGAGAGAGAGAGAGAGAGAGAGAGAGAGAGAGAGGGCCCTAGGAATGAAGCATCAGGGACTCTGGAAAGGGGACACCACCATGCCACCATCGAGTTCTGTCAACTGTCAAGTTAATTAGAACGAAATTAAAAACACATTTGCCAAGATGTTCCGCAGCCAAACCAGTTAAATAGAGATTTTAACAAAATTGAAAGCATATTATACTGAGATTTGTGGATTCTGGCCCAGTGAGTGAGTGCTGAAAGTGTGAGAAAATAACAAAATTGCTGCCTAATAATCTATAGAATAATATTGTCAACTAATGGATTATAATAAAATAAAAGCTGTTATTAGGGTAAAACATTATAACAAAAAATCCAACTTTTATTTGCAGTACCTCCCCCTTAATGGTTTTGAGCATTTTGAAAGGTAATTTAAACAAGTACATTGTGTCCTTATTGAAGCAGATTCATCTCGCTAGCTGCTGAAAATGGCTTTAACCAACCCTCCGAACAAAAGCACCCTAATAAGACAACAAAAAGCCCAGCGCAATGGCTCAGCAGCAATGCGCTTGGGCGAGGAGGGGGGCCCGCTAAGGCGGCCGCTTTCTCCTTGCATGTAATTAGGTGAATTAAAAGGACAAAGTGGTTAATGTAACTGTTGTCTAGGGGGGAGGGACGGGGGGGGGAGCCCTTTTTCATCCCATCCATTTCAGACAAGAGCCTGTGGCTTTTGCTTCAGCAATGCAGAGAAGAATGTTGGCAGTGAGGGAAATTAACAAGCTTAATCTGCGAGGAATCTGCTCAGAGTCATGGATGAAATGTATCTCCAGCAACGAAAGGCTAGTCATTCCTGCTTCCCTTTATATGCCTAATAAAACTTACAATAAATTAACTGCATTCGAGTTTGCAGCCAGGCTCTGTTAATCAGGAACGAGACACTGAGTAGGCAAGTTCTAAGGCCTCCTCACCTGTTCAGTGCGCTATGCAGCAGGCGGGTTGGCTCTGCCCTAATTAATTAGCCTTCCTTCCCTGGCTGGCTGGCATTCAAAGTCTGGATCATAGCTGGGTATCCGTTTTTTGGTCACTGGGTAGTGGAAGGGAGGCAGGTAGTCAATCCAGCTCATTTGATGGGAATGGGAGTGTGCGTGTATGGTGGGGGGGGGGGGGAGGGGGAGGTAGGAGTCTTGGGAGAAAAATCTCTCCACAATAAGTTGATTGGGTGTACCCCAATGGCTTATCTCATATCATCATGCCATCACAATTTCACTTCCAGCTTTGTTGGGTGGTTAATTGGAGATAAGAGTCTTATAGGCTTCCTTGCCTGGGCTGGCTTTGAACAGCCATCCTCAGATCTCAGCTTCCTGAGTAGCGAGGATTCCAGATGTGAGCCACCAAGCACCTGGGTCAAAGAGACTGTTAAAAATTTATTTATTCATTCATTTATTTAAACAAAATATGATCTCATACTGAATGCACAATGCCAATTATTTAGTAGCCTGGGCTGGCTTTGAACAGCAAGCCTCAGATCTCAGCGTCCTGAATAGTGTGAGCTGCGGGAGTATGGAACAATATTATACACACATACATACAGACACACAGTATATATATATATATATATATATATATATATATATATATATATATATATATATGTTTGTGTAAAGGGGTTTCAATTCAACACATCGATTTAAGAGTGCAATGTATGTTGATCAGTATCATCCCTTCTCTTGTTCTCCCCCATTACAATTCTTGGAAGGCACCTATGCTCACCGCTATACCACCACCGCCTCGCCTCATTATAATTCTTCTTCTTCTTCTTCTTTTTTTTTCTGGCCAGTCCTGGGCCTTGGACTCAGGGCCTGAGCACTGTCCCTGGCTTCCTTTTGCTCAAGGCTAGCACTCTGCCACTTGAGCCACAGCGCCACTTCTGGCCATTTTCTGTATATGTGGTGCTGGGGAATCGAACCTAGGGCCTCATGTATACGAGGCAAGCTCTTTTGCCACTAGGCCATATCCCCAGCCCCAAGCCTCGCCCCATTACAATTCTTTCATAACATCATTCATTACTTATTTTCTTTGTCTTGACCTGTAAGAAATGCTATCATCCTGGCAACAGATTAAGGTGAAAAGAAACAAATTCTCACTCGGGCCATTCCTTTCCTTCTCTGGAGAATGGGGAAATAATATCACTAGGTTCAGTGCCTGGGAAACGACAAAGACAGAGACAAGATTAGCAAGAGAAAAGAAACTCCCACCCCACCTGCCATTTTGTCCTCGTGGTCTAACATTGACTCAAAACGTTGAGCCTTCCAAGTTGACTACATAACTGTGTTTTATTATTAAAAAAAATAGAAAGTAGAAAATTAAATTCATTAGCTCCCATCACTAAATGATTCATCTGGCTGGTTAATGAAGCTGCACATTATGCTAACAAGGTAAAGGCAAAGAACAACAGGCGGCTCTGTGGCTGCAGGCAAGTGGTGCCCTGTTTGGTTGGAAATACACAGCTGAGCAGCTCTGAACCTTGAGATGGATGAAGTGTCATGGGGTGGGGGATGGAGACCGGAGACTGGGGGTCAGTGAGCCATATCGGGGGCTGGCTGGGTGAGCAGGGGCCCCTTCTCTGCCCTTCTGCTGGACAATGGGGCCACCAGAATCAACAGGAACAGTGCCAGGTTGTCCACAGGAGGTTGGGCTCCAGCCCCACCTGCCCATCCTTGTGTTCTGGAGCTTCCGGTGTGGGCTGAGGAAGTAGGATAGTTAGGAATTGTGATGCTGAGTGTGTAGTCTTGGCTACTTTCTAAGACCTTGCTGGGATCTGGGCTTTGCTGTGGAGGTGAGGTATGTATGAGCCCCTGGGGCCAGACCCCTCAGCACGGCGAGGCAGGGGAGGGAGATTGCTCGCGTGAAAGGGTGTCCAGATGTCTCCACTCCTGCTGACCAAGCAAACGCATTGCTTGAAATGCCACAGGAGCTGCCCCTACAGGAGGCCTGTTCTCTTTTCTGTTTCTCCAGCTCTACTTTGCCTCCTTCCATTCTGCTCCTGGCTTCCTGGTTTTCCAGGGCACTTGTCCCTAATTGACTCACCAGGAGCAGGTGGGGGCGTCCAACTGCTTTCTGACGGCTCTAGGATAAGTACCATTATTTCCACTACTTAGACTGGGTTAGTCTGCTTCTGAGGATATTAAACCACCCCTCAAATAGCAAGAACACTCCAAAATTTAAAACCCTTGAGTCCCAGGATGCATGTCGAAGGCACCTATCTTGAGTTTAAGATACCACCCTCCTATTAGCTTGTGCAGATCCCTTTACCCCTTGAAGTTGGAGGTCATCATGAACCTTGATGGTAGATGGTTGTAAAGGACCTCACAGGAAACAGTGGGGAAATGTTAGGTGGTTCCCACGCCTACATGTGAGTTCCTTTGTCATTCTCTGGGAAAGTTGAGCATCTCCTGTGCCTATCAAATCTGTGCTGCCTGGGAATTGGGCCTAGGAACCGAAAAATGGAATTTCAGTTGCCAATGAATCTGGCACCCAGGGAAGCCAACTTACCACTTGGACAGATAGACAGTGTCACCTGTTTCCTGCCTCGAGGTTTGCCTTCTCCCCTTCAGCCATAGGCAGGTTTGCTTTCCTTCTCTGAGGCTCACTACCTGTGTTACTACTGTTGTCATCAGAGTTGTCCTCATCTGAGAAGTGATCTACAACCACAATGAATTGGCTACTTACTCTGTGCTATGGTTTTCTGAATATGCTCCTCATCCAGGTCTCAAAAACGGAGTGTCATCCAAACAAGGGCCATCACCATTGGCTGCAACGTGGGCACCAGGTGTGGCAAAATGGCCACACTAATCGAGAGACATGGTTTGATAATACCACGGAGGCTGGGGCGATTCGGAAGTTCTGAATGTGGCCAAGAGTTGCTGGCTCCCTTAGCCATTCATGGTGTTTTGATTAAAAAAAAAAAAGACTACAATTGGTAAAATGATGTCAAGCTGATTAAAAAGGTTAATGAACTTAGGACTTGATAGAGATGGTCATTCCCCCAGCGTAACTGCATGTTAACATGCCTTTATAGGGCAGAAAGCCCTCTATACCACATCTTTCCAGGAAGTCAATGGAAAATGAAATTGATATTCATGTGAACCTTAAAAGAAACATGAATAACATTCATCTTTAGAATTTGGTATTTTGCTTACTTGTTATTATTAATCATGAGTATTATCAATAATTATGATTATAATATTATTTCTTGGTAACAGTTGTTCAGTTCGGGAGAGGAGGGGGAATTAGAAGAGAGGAAAATGGCGAGTGGTTGAAGAGAGAGGCTACGGATGAGTTATGGGTACTGAGAGCGGGCCCCAGTGATGATGTCAGGTAAGGTAAGCTTGCTGTACACGTAGCTTGTGAAGAATCTTGGGTTCTGGTTGGCAGGGCCGTTAGGCAGAGCGAGGCTGAGTCCCAAGGTTTGAGCAAAGCTTGGGTGTTCAGGCAGCATCTGTAGTCTGTACTTCTACACAGGACCACAAGAGTCAGGAAGAGCTTCAAAACAAGGGAGGGCCCTAGACAGAGAGGACAGATGACCTGGCAAGGTTAAAGCTGGCCAGTGGGTGAGCACTAGAGAGTGAGATGCAAGCCTTCTTGATTTCTTTGCGGTTTGCTGGGGACCCCAACTCTACTTGCAGTATCTCGTGGGCCCAGAAAGAGAAGCCCAGGACTAGAGCAATGTTCTGATTCTGGGAGCCACAGGATCTTGCTGATTTGAGACGCTCAATGATTCTTCTGCTGCAGAAAATCTACTCAAGGCCGTTCATGGCAGAGTCTGGACCTAGGTAAGGTGGAAAGATCCTAGGTTCTAGTGATAGTATCAGCTCTGTCACCAGAATCACCAGGAGCAGAGTCAGCACTGGCGGAGTGAGGGATCTCTGAACACGAACGTGGTGCATGTAATCTTCGTGGACCTGGAAACACCAAAGGAGTGGGCACGGGAGTGAACATTTCCAATGGGCGCCCGTAGAGCTCTGATGCATTAGCACAGAAACCAGCTACCACAGCATGACTCATTCTGTTCTACTGAGAAATGGCTTGTGGCTTGGCTCCCAATTAGAAAGTTCATGAACCTGGAAGGCTATGCGGGAGGAGGTGGGAGGGAGCTTTTGTGAGTGGCTCAGCTGGTCTCCAGGGCTCTCATGTGGACAGAGGGCTGGCGTTACCGGGCTGCTGTCCTCATTTTGTATTTCTACATGATTGGGAAATAGTTGCTGTTTGTCTTTGCCTTCTGCTTCAGAACTCTTGCAGCAAGGCATCTTTTGGGCTTGCAAACTTCCCTGAGCCTCCCTCTGACGTGACAAGCCCTGCCAGCGAGCGGAAGTCGAAAAGGCAGACATACCGGGTATGGCAGTCAGCTTTGTGACACTGTAACAAATACTGGAGATACTATACTTAGGAAGAGAAAAGTTTTGCTTTGATTCACAGTTTTGGAGACTTCAGTCTACCATTGATTGGCCATTTTGCTCTGAGTCTGTCACAAAGCAGTACATCATGAACACAAAGGTTTAGCTCCTGGCCAGGGAGCAAAGGAGAGAAAGAAAAGTCTGAGGTCCCACAGTCCCAGTCGAAGGTATGAATCTAATGACCCTCAGACTTCCCACCAGGCCCTACCTCCTAAAGGTGCCACCAGCTCCTCTTAGCACCAGGGGCTGGGGACCAAGCCTTTACTCAAGAACCAAAGTACAGCACCAGGTTGTTGTTCCTCTTCTGCTCACTTTCAGAAGGCCCCACGGAGTGGCCAGCTGGCCAGTACCTTCTGGAACCCACTGACTTTGGGCCTGCAAGTCCTTTGAACTCTTAGCAGACCTGGGCAGCCCACCCTTTGGACCATCCCTAATGAACTAGCCATAAATACCAACCATTTTTAATACAGGGGAACTCTGTGTACCAGGTGGGCACTACTCTGTTTTTTTTTTTTACCCATTCCTGGGCGAGTAGGATGAGAAACAGCGACCTTCTGCTCTGCTCTTTCCACTGCCTGCAAAGTTTGATCTGTTATCTTTTCTGTTCTTCACTCAGTTGTCACTATAACTGAGAGGACAGCCTGACCACTAGCTCTCAACAGCAACCCTCCCTGCCCCTCACCCCCTCAAGACACCAGCCCATTTGTGCCCCATATGTGCTATCTACTCTCTTGTTTCTCATCCAGCTCTTCTCTCTGCAATGCGAGCTCCAGGAGGGCAGGGCTACTGGTCTACTTCACTCCACAACTGTATTCTTAGCTCTTGAGCAGTCTGGCCTGCAATTCATATTCAATGAAGATCTTTCTGGCTGATGAACTCGTGAACAGCTTTAGGGAAATTGAAGGTTTAAGAGGCCCTGGGAATTGTTGGAATTTAAATCATTCATTCAATCATTTCAATCATTCCTTATTCCCATCTCTCAGCAGAACTTGTCCTTAGTTAATTCCACTCTTCATACATGTGGGGAAGAGATCGGGGGTTTTGTTCATTCAGTTTGAACCCAAACCTGTCTGATGGGCCAGGTACCAGTCTTGAGCCCTGGGAGGGAATCAGATATGTGATCCATCCAGGCAAGACCTTCCTCATGCTTACCCCTAATCTTCCATTCCCTTATCGGAGCCTTTGCATCCCCTACCTCATGGAGGAGATACAGTTCTCCTGAGTGGATCCCATCTCTAGACAGACACAAAGCCCAAAGGAGCGGGTTGGCTATTATCTATATAATTGAGACCAAAATGGACCTTTTTTCCTCTTTGTTTTTTGATTTTTTTTTTTTTTGGTCCTGAATAGTACAAGTCCCTAGGGCTGTTGTCACTGCTCTCAGAGAAAGGACCACCAGGACCCCATCTGAGCATCCCTTTGTTAAGCAAGGGTCCAAGCTCCAGGGCCTTATTAGGGCAATAAGCAGAGAGACAGTGTATCATAGAGGCTGTTGTCCCCCTGCCAGCATTAAATAATTCTCGTAGCTGCTTGATGGGGTAAAGCAATTACGATGCATTTTTCATTCAATCAACTGAATCAATTAATTGCTTCACTCACATAGGAGCAACAAAAAACAAATCCCAAAGCCTTCTTGTTAAACAGTAAGCATGCTAGATAGGCTGCTTTTAAATTCAACATTTACATGAAATTATCTTCTTATATAATTAACAGCTACCAGTTAATAAACATGCCTCCGATAAAAAGAGTAGCCCTATAAATGAACAAAATGAAACAGGGCCATTTAGTATGCTAAAGTCAATAGGAACAGGCAGGCTCCATCAGGCTGAGAGCCCCGCTGAAGATATTTCCAGAAGAGCTGCTTCCAGAGTCCATGCAGATCCCTGGAAATGAAAGCGAGGAGAGGCAGAGGCAGGGGAGAGGGAGAGAGAAAGAAGGGGAGGGAAGAGGAAGGAAGAGAAAGAAGGCAAGGAAAGGGGAAAAAGGGACACGAAGAGAAGAGAGGGATGGAAGGCAGGGGACACAGGAGGGGAGAGAAGAGGGGAGGGAATGGGGAAAGAGGAGAGGGAGGAAGGGAGGGGAGGGGAGAAGAGAGGCGAGGAGGAGAGGGAGCAAAAAAGAGGAAAGGGGAGGAGAAGGAAAGGGAGAGGAGGAAGAGGACTTGTCATTTAAAAATCTGGTTGAAAAATGGGCTGTTCTTAAGACATTGAAGAGGTGATGTTCCCTTAGGAAAGCGCTTCATGAATTAGTAAATATTTTGTTCCCCCAATAGCAAAAGGTCTATTTCCTGGATTTACACAAACAGGGAAATAAGAATCATATAGATGCTGCCCCCCTCAACATTTCCTACTGTGGTTGATCATGTACACCCCCAGTAGCCGCAGCCTTTGAAATAAAAAGGCTTGCATGACTCCTGGGGAGCCTTTTTGCAAACAAGCACATAAAAAGAGCCAGGCAGGCCACTGCAGCTGTGGGTGAGATTTCACCCAAGGGGATTCTACAAAGTGGAAGCCAAAGCAATCCACCTCTACGATGTAATATTTATACCTTCATCAAGCCTGCTATGGCCCTTGTTTCAATGGTAATGGAAAAGAAAAAAGATATATACTTAAGAAAAAAAATTAAAGATCATCTTGTTCCTAACAAAGAGGGGGAACACTCAAAGGGCAAAATGAAATCCAGAATGGATGGGGGGGGCCCCCTCCAATTGGGTGTTTTGAAGGGGTGATTTCTTTACTGAGAACGAGCCTGACAGAATACCCTATGTGCTTGATGGTGAACTGACTATGAGTCAGGCTAGGATGAGTTGTGTAATGCTTGGTTACAGTGATTGTTCCGTCTGTGCTTTATTCTGATAACTCAGGGCTGTGTTCATAATGGTGGACGCCCGGACACTCGAGGGACGAGACCATTTGAGCCACAGGAATTCACAGGGAAAGGGGGTCCCGCCAGCCCTGTGGGAGCAAGCACCTTCTGACGCCAGCCGTGCTGTCCTGTTTTGTTTTGTTTTTTTCTTCCTTCAAGGACCGGGACTTGAACCCAGGGTCTGACTCTTTTGCTTAAAGGCTGGTGCTGTACCACCTGAGCCACGCCTTCAGCGGCTCACCGTGGGAGATTGCGAGGATTCTGGCTTTCAGATGACTCTTCTCCAGAAGAACAGGCAGGGCTCTGCACCGCAGATTGGGAGGCAGAACTTACTTTCCATACTGTGACCGGGGAAGATTTTGGTGCTGGAAAGAGTCTTTCCCTTCCTCAAGCAAAACAAAACAAAACAACAGAACACAGCCAGGGAGGGGTGGATTCAACTCCGGAACAGAGCTGTGAACAACCAGAGATGGACTTCTCCTCTTTCATAGTGTGATCAAACAAGATAATGGAAGGCAAAGTGCCCAGGGAACCATCCTGGGCACTACAATGTAAGATAATTAGCGTCATCATTTCCTATTTGCAACATAAACCCAATTTGCTTTCCTGGGGCCTACATAGGTGAGGGCGACACAGGTGTGAAAATTGCAGCTCTCCTGGCGATGTCAGTCCTTTTGTTTGTCTGGAAGCAGCCGGAAGTAGAAGTGGGGGAGGTCCTTTCTGCTCTTCCTCGAGCCTAGGCTCTGAGGATGTGCAAATGTTTTCTCCTGCTAAGCTGTTTTGGCCATCTTTAGTCTCCTGAGGAAGACTAGCGTTCTTTAGCTTGTCCTGCCTGAGAAAATGATAAGTTTCCATAGTGAGCTTAGCTTGCCACGCATTTGGTATACAGCCCAGCTTTCCAGAACTATTAATGCAAGATGGCCTCACAACGGACCCGGAGGGCAGCTTCTGGTGATCACCCCCATTCTACAGTGGAGGCCGAAGGGCCATGAGATGTGTCTCTCTAGCTGACTGCCGACTGCCGGGGGGCGGGGGGGGGGGGGCTCAGGGTGGGGGCTGAAGGGTGGCTAATGAAAAGATGCATCTGTGTCCTAATTCTCTGAACCTGTGACTCGGAACAGGGACTTCAGGTGAGATTATTTTGGATTATCTGATGGATGGGTCTTAAATCCAAAGACAAGTGTTCTTGGAAGAGGCTCGTGGAATAGAGAAGGCTGAAGGAAGGCAGGGGCAGAGATGGGAGCTGAGGCAGCCACAAAGCCCGGGAAAGCAGAGCCTGTCAGAGGCCAGGAGAGGCAGGATAGGTTCCACCCGAGAGCCTTCTGAGAGAGCCCGGTCTCCTAGGTGTGGGTATTTCTTCTAGAACTAGGGAGGTTCTTCCAGAACCACGAAAGACTAAATTTTGGTTGCCAGCTGTGGTTGTCTGTAATCATTTGTTATGGTGGCCCCAGAATATTAACAGAGCCAAGAAAAGCCCCATCTCTAGGGAGGGAGGGGCTGGGAGATTCTTCTAGGCAGATGGGACACCTTTCACGGGGTGAGTTTGAAGGGTCCTCCGATTTCTTTATGGAAGATGGACAGGAGGGAAAAAGGCAGGAGATCAACCTTTTTGTACTCTTTCAAAACCGTAACTTCTTCCGGGCACCGGGGGTCTGATGATTGAGGTTCGAAGCCAGCCCTGGCAGGAAAGCCTAGGAGACTCTTATCTCCAATAACCTACTCAGAAGTGGCGCTGTGGCTCAAGTGATAGGGAGTGCTAGCCTTGAGCAAAGGCAGCCCAGGGACAGTGCCCAGGCCGGGAATGCAATCCTCAGGCTTGCATTCACAAACACGAACAGATGAACAAAGAAACACAATGCGTAACTTCACACTTCAATTCCCTTTCTGAATCCCATTTTTGGTGACCGAGAACAGCCCCCCACTCCTCTCAGGTCCCCAGGACTCAAATGTGGTCCACCTCGCTCTTCTGTCTGTTTTATTTATTAAGAGGTTTGTCCTTACGTGGAATTGGAGCCAGGTGCCTTGAGGGGATGGGTGGGGTGGGGACAGGTGTGTGGGAGAGGGAGGTGATGAAAGGTGACATCAGTCAACATGCATCCATCCAACTTAAAGATAATAAAAGTGTAATAAAAAGTGACTGAGTTGTAAGAGCTCTACATACATTCTAGATATAGGACCATTAAAAGTCAGACATGTACATTAAAGTATTTTGTCCCAATCTTTGCCTTGTCTTTCTATTTTTCAGATGGTTTATTCTGAAGAACAGAGGTATTTAATTTTGGTAAAGTCCATCTTACGGTTTTAACTTTTTAGAGTCACTCTTAGGCAAGTTTATTCCAGTGTAAGAAATATTCATCTCCCCTAAGATCATGAGATTTTTTTCAACTACTTTTTCTAGAATTATTTTAGTTTTACTTTTGTATTTCTATGAACACTTTTCAAATCAATTGAAAGGCACCGCAAACTTGTAAAAAGAAAGTGAGAAGTATGATGGTTTCCAACTGTTAATTAACTAATGCAATGTTTGTTTGGAGAATTTACTGATCCCAGTTGCTGTAGTAAGCATTAGGGTTCTCTACGCAAAATAAGATACATCTCTTTTCCATACAGAGTTTGTTATCTAGGGAAAAAAATAGGAAAACAGAAATGAAAGAATCATACAAATAGCTATTCATGTTAGTGTGGAAGGTACTGAGAAATGGAACGCCCTAGTATCACATGTAACTTTGCCTTTGCATGAAGACATCATGATTGAGTTGAGTTCTGGAGGCAAAACAAGGTAACTGGGTGAACAGGTTAGGGGCGGCAGGCAGTTTGGGCTGGGAGGAAGGGCAGAGTGTAGCATGTCCTAGTTGGAGGCTGCACATCTGGGCTTGGAAGGTGTTGTTGAGTTGCTGGAGGAGAAGGCACTGAACTACTTGAAGCTGTGCATATGCACATTTTGTACACATTTCTTCTGCACGCGAGGAAAACAGACCAGAGACCCCGAGCACACACTTCTGTTCGTTCACAAGTTAGGCATGTGTCCGGGGGCGTGAAGCTCTTGGGGAGATCTTGTGCTTGTTTGCTGGTGAACTAACTTTAGGACATGAAGTCAGTACACACGACAGCATCACCTTGAGGTCCTAAATCCCAGTGCAGTGGGAACAAACAAGCGGAGGAGACACTGAGGCCAAATTTGTGTTTGCCAAGTCTTTTGGTACCCATGATCTCACGTCACTGCCCGGAAATTTGATGGGATAAGCAATCTGTTTTGTGTTTGAGTTGTAGTTCCCTTCTTAGGGAGGAGAAGCCTGTGGCTCAAAGGATGAGGGTCCTTGCTTAGGATGACTCAGTCAGGAAGCAATGATGGCAAGACTCCAATGTTGGCCTTCTCACCACGAAGTCCACTCTCTTTCTCCAACATAATCCAGAATCAGAACGTACGACGAAGGCTGAAGTATCTCCCCGGGTGCTAAATTGTCCATCAGCTCCTGCTGTGGGCCATATCCAAGTCTACGGGGACAGTGGATTCCATTTCCAAGCAAACTCTTGGTATAGCACAGTTGTTTGCATAATGGGATCTGGTGGTTCAGAGGTTAATGATTGTCTTTTATGCAGACTAAAAACCTACCAGACCATTCTGCACCTACCTAGCCAGGCCTGGCCAGGAACCTCCTCAAGAGTGTGGTGGAAAGGAGCTCAGATGTGCAGCCTGGTAGGCACGCCACCTTGGCCTTCTTCCCAGTAGCCATGACATATGGGGTAGGTCCTTTGGTTTTGTGGACCTCAGTTTGAATGTCACCACAACGCTGGTGACAGCAAAATTGATGTTCTAGGTAGATGTGAGAACGAAAAGGGACAGCCATTCCAGCTGAAAATCTCATAGTAGGAGTTTAATAAATGTGAGCTGTGGTGGCAACATTATTCTTCTCATTACCAGGGGGAAAAGTTAGTTGTACGATTGTGGTGCTGTTATCACCACCATTATTAGGGGGAAAAGGACACGTTGATTTATCCTTGAAAAAAGTCTTCTTCTTCTTCTTCTTTTTTTGTGCTGGCCAAATGCCTGACTTGGAACAACACAGCACTCTGAGGGAGCTTAGAAGACTGATTTGTGGTAATAATCCTTCATGCGCGTGCTGCATTTTTTCCCTTTGCAAAGCACCAGCACGTCTCTTATTGCACTTTGTCCCCAAATAACCCTCTGGGATTGGCTAGGCAGGCATGATTACCCCTGTTTCCTAGAGGAGAAAATAGAGATGGAAAAATGAATGGGATAGGCCTAGGATTGCAGGAAAGAATGGAAATGAAGGAAGGGTGAGAACTTGGCCATGTCTTCTAGCTCACCATTTAACAAGGCTCTACTGAATGAGTAGTGGGCCAAGGGTAGGTTAGGTGCAGTGTGTGTGTGAGGGTGTGTGTGTGTGTGTGTGTGTGTGTGTGTGTGTGTGTATTAACACATTGAATCCCCTCAAGAACTCCATATTGTCCTCCCTTTACTTATGGGGAGGCTTAATTACCCCAGAGATGCTGTTAGGGGCCCAGGATCCCCAATTTGGGAAGTGAGGTCTTGCTTGGGAGTCTCATTTGAGCCCAACCCATTGACAAAACTTCTCTCTCTCCTCTGTCCTAGGAAAGAACAGGATGAGGGAAGAATGGCCAGCACCTACTCACTCAGAGCACACGGGTTTGAATGGTTCCCTCTTGTAACTGGACTAAATGAAGCCTTTATCTTCATGACCACTGTTATCATGGCGAGGATGATGTCTGGGTATCTGTTTAGGAGCTAACAGGTTTAGTTTTATTGTTTTGTCAAAATACTGCAGAAATCAATATATCTCCATAATTCAGTGTTATACCAAGAGGCATTTTTGTGCCATATATAGCAAAAATTGTATTATACTTTTGAGATCAGGGGTAATGAAGACAAAGTGTTCTGTGTTCAATTCCAGCATTAACGTCTGGTTTGAACAAAGCTTGAAATATGATCTCCGAGCTAAGAGGCTTTAATATTAAGATCTTTAACTGTAATTTATGTGACAGAAGATAGGGTTTAGCATAATAAAATGTAATGGGCTCCTCAAATGAAGAGGACGAGAGACAATTGAAAACAAGGTAAAAATGGTAAATTATAAATAACAGTAAATCTACCTTTATGTTGTTACTTCATTTATTTTTGATTTGTTAGATAGGCTCTATAATTTCTCATTTTCCCATGTTTCAGAGCAGAACATTTCTCAAATGGTGCCTGTTTGAAAGGAGGGCCCAGATCCCTGCTGGCCTGAGCTTGCTATTGAATGAGTCTGAATGTGTCCCTTGGATTTCTGGTTAGTTTCTTAGGATCTGGTTGACTTTTTCTCAAAGTCTTCTTCCATTTGTCTTTCTTTCATCTTGGCATTTATTTATTTATGGTTTTATTTCTATTTTAAAAATCAGCCTCTACCTATAAATGCCAGGCTGTAAATTCCTATACAAGCTTTTGTAAACATCAAAGATTGTAGGCCAAACTTTAGAAAATAAAATTCAGGACTGTAAACCACAGGGGTCCATAGGACTGGTGTTCCTAACTTTTCAGTTTGGCTTTGAGATTCCTAGCTGCTAAGGAGACAATGGCTTATGCAAGTTTTATTACCCCATCAAAAAAAAAATCATCAAGATAGTTTCCTGAATTTAACTCATAACGTTTTGACTAGCAAATTTCCTTTGGGTACTTTTCAAGTTTTCATTTGGGGTTGCAAAATTTGGCAAAAGCTGATCAAAATGTAGTATGGAAAATTGAGGAAGATCTTTGGTTGGTGCCATTTTTTTTTTTTTTTTTGCTAGTCCTGGGGCTTGGACTCAGGGCCTGAGCACTGTCCCTGGCTTCTTATTGCTCAAGGCTAGCACTCTGCCACCTGAGCCACAGCGCCACTTCTGGTCATTTTCTGTATATGTGGTGCTGGGGAATCAAACCCAGGGCCTCATGTATACAAGGCAAGCACTCTTGCCACTAGGCCATATCCCCAGCCCCTGAGGAAGATCTTTGGATGTAACCTGACCTCTTGGGCTGTCTTTCTCCCTTTTTGCCTTTGGTAGGACCGAGACTCAGTCTGGTGTGCGGTGAAGACCCAGCCCCTTGCTTCCAGCACTGCTGGAGGGGGACCCCATTCTGTAGAGGTCTGGGCCTGGTAGGAAAGGTATGCATGGGGCATGGGGCGAGGGGAGGGTGGGGGGAGGGGTGGGGGGAGGGCGGGGGGGTCACTTCTCACCCATCACAACGGGCAAGCGCCTTTGCATACATACATTCTGCACCAGTCTTTGAAACATTCTCTTTGGCTACAGAGTGATGTAGGAGGAGTTCCTTGGCCTGGCTCCTCCCTTCCTTTCCTGGGGGTGGGGATGAGTTGCTGGGGCAGCAGCATCAGACAGAACACATGTGCTTCTGTCTTGGACAGTGACTGCCCTCCTGGACTGTCACCAAATGTCCTGCTCTTTTGGTCCCATTTTGCTTACAGGGAGTGACTTAGGGGACGTATGTCTGAAGACCCAACCCCCCCCCCCCCCACACACACACGTAGCCCCACAGACCTACCTGCCTTGCTTCCTAGCTGCCTCTGCCTAAAGCCCAAAGACAGCCGTTGACCTCAGTCTGCAGAGCTGACCACTCTCCCTCCATCTTCCCACAGCTCCACTGGAAAGCAGGAAGGCAGCTCCCTCCTTTCAGCCTTTTGGCTCTTGCACTGTGCCATGGCGGATGCTGACCCAGAGACACAGGGGGAAAAGGGATTGTTGGACACGCTGCTGGAGGCCTGCACATGTGGCCCAGGGCAGCTAGGAAGCCTGGACAACGCTCAGGGGTCACAGAGGGTCCAGGGCATCTCCATGACCTGTGGTCTGCTTCTCACTGTTCCCACTTGATGGCTGCCAGCCGTCCAGGTGCACGGCAGAGATCTCTGTTGGATACCCCTACGTTGTGGTTTTCTTCTTTCCTCAAGACCGGGATGCCCACGTCTCAGCTCCGAGGCTGCTCTTCGGGGCCTGTCCCTTGGATTGCCTTCATAGCATCCGTGCTTCCCTGACGAGGTTGTGCAGCTCCTGTGTACTTAAATAAACACTCATCTGGGCAATTACTTGTTTACTGTTCTGGGTCTCTGGCAGACTGAGTTCCACGAGGTGAGGAGCCATGTCTTTCTTGATTGGTGCTCCATTCTTAGAATCTCCCGCAGTCTGGCCCTAGACAAATGTATGTTTGGATGGAAGGGTAAAACACTGTTTTCCGCTATTTTTAAAAGCTAGATCATTGCTTAGGAAGTTTTGAAGGACACTAGACCACACATTTTTGTAATAAAACGACCCGTCATTCTTCCCTAGTGGTAAAGTACTTACCAGCTTACCAATCGCTTTCTGTCCATTTGTTCACGCATCCATCCATTCAGGAAATAGTTCTGGGAGGCCTACAGTGACCCAAAACCCAGAGGGTGCCTGTGGTTTACTTACCTCACATAGTAGGCCTGAGGCTCAGCCTGGTGAGTGACAGACCCTTTCTAAGTGGCTAAGAATCCACATGTGCCCAGTGTGACCCAGCGGCACCCTGGGCTTTTGGTACTTGGAGGAATATGCAAACAAACACAAAGCCCATGATTGCAGTAATCCTTACCAAACTGTTCCATTGGATGGTAAATTCGGAACTACCAACTATTAGGAATATAGTCACTGGTAAGAACCGATGACAAAAATTTGGCAGAAGTATGATATGAACCACCATCCCTCCTGACACAAGTGTCGTCTATCTAGAAACGAGTCCTGTCACCTTGACCCCGGACCTTTTCCCTTGGGACATTGACTGACCCTCCTCTCCCAGCTATACTTGTAACATCTGCTTCAGCCGGTGTTTTCAAGGTCTGGCTGTCTCCAACTGAGGGGCCCTTGTCCATGGAGGGACTGTGGGTCCCAGAAGGTCTAGAAGGACCTGTAATGAGCCAGTGGGCGGTCTCAGAAAAGATGCTGCCCATTTGTGTACTTGGGTCTACATTAGTCATGTGTTCCAAAAGCCTGAGCAGTTTTCCAGATGTGGGGAAAAATGTGCATAAATGATATTTGTTCTCAGTGAGCTGGAATTAAAGATACCTTGGATACCACCTAATGCTCTGAGTTGAAAGGCCCTTTTTCCATCAGCGGATTTTCCTGGGAGTGACTGGATTAGTGTGTGTGTGTGTGTGTGTGTGTGTGTGTGTGTGTGTGTGTGCGTGTGTGATCAGTTTGGCTGGGGGGTGTTATCTTCCCCTATCATCTTGCACTGACTACTACAGACGTAGAATCTCTCCTTGTCTGTGGTTCCAGTAGGAAGCCTGCTCTCTGCATCTGGCTCAGTGATGTCATCATCATTATCATTGTCATCATTATCAGCATCATTACCATCATCATCATTCTCACCACAATTTGTTTCTAAAGCGAGGGAAATGGCTGGAGCCCTTTAACTGTGTGCCTTTCATTCTGTCAAGCTTTCCACTTCCCCCGCATTCTCTAGCAGTTTCTAAGCTTCTGCTGTGACAGGTTTTAGAATTTGATCACAGCACCATCTACTGGGTACCAGACTTCCCATGTTTTTTCCCTCAGCTTTTCCCAGACATTTAGATTTCTTTCTGTTATTCCCACTCCCCGCCGCCTCCCCCCCCCCCCCCCGCCCATCTCTCTGGCTCTTTCTCCCAGCACAAGTAACAATTGTTAGCTTGAAAAGGTACCATCAGTTAATTCATAAAAGCCAGGCCTTTCTAAAATGACAAAAGCTTACATCCCTCACCAGTAAGTACTTACAAAGACAATGGCCCATGCTCGCTGGCTGCATTTCGTATAATTATTTCTCAGGATCAATAATCTCATCAGTAAGCTCAGTGATGGGGACATCACAGTAATGAATGGCTCGGTGAGGTGGCCATCACAAGTGCTGTCCTTAGCCCTGTCACCTTTGAGCTGCCCAAGGGCATGATGGGAATCGGGGCTCTGCTTGGCTGAAGGATTAATCATAGTTATCGCTAACTCATATTTGTGTAATTTGCCTCCTTATGCAGTCTGCCTTGCATTGATCACCATAGATTGCTTGCTGCACAATAGGCCACGCCTGCACTGGAGAGCAGAATGGGAAGGACTCCTTGCATGGTGAGGAAGGGACAAATTGGATTAGTCACGCTCCGGAAGTAACAAAAAAACGAATCAGGCCTGAGGATTGCTAAAGCGTGTTCTGGAAGGCAAGACTGGCTGTCTCCCAACTTGGGGAGGGATAACAAGATGGCTTCAAGTGCTTGTATATGCTTGTGAGTATTCTACCAGACCCCGGACTTGCCTCCATATTCCTTCCCTGTTGGCATCATGGGCAAGCCAGGAGCCTGGACAGAAGGACGGGGGCCCTTTCCTGTTAGGACCTTCCTTGCCCAGGTATCGTGCACTTACAGGGACCCGATTAAAAAGTCCTAAGGTTTGGAACCTGAGGCCATAGCCTCTTGGTGACAATGGAGGTGTTCAAGATGCGATTCAATAGTTCCTTCCATGTTTATCATTTGTCTGCTTTCTTCTCTGCCTAGCCAAAGATGAGGGACCCCAGGTCACCTGTGCTGGTTCTTGGAGTCCTAACGGCCCCGCACACAGTGATCCCACTCGAGCCCTTGTGGGAGTTCCTTGCTTGGTTCTGAGTACTTGGGGCAGAAGAGCTTGGTTCTGCCTTCACAGAGCTTGTCGCCTGAGAGAAAGGCAGACATTGATGCAAACCATTCCGCAAGTACCACTGCTCAATAGGATGGAGACTACGGAGAAGTCACCAAGTAGCACATCACTCAGGTCAGAGGGAGCTTTTACCCTTCGACTTGGTATCTGCAGGGTGAGGCAGAGGGGTCGACGGAAGGTGCTGGCATAGGGAAGCACTGATGTGGGAAGGGCTGCTTATGAAACTCCTGGGTGGAGCCGTGTGTCAGGGGCTCACGCCTGTAATGCTGGCTACTCAGGAGGTTCAAAGCCAGCCCAGGCAGAAAGGTCCTCATGAAACTCTTATCTCCAATGAACCCCCTCAAGACCAGAAGGAGAGTTCTGGCTTAAAGTGGTAGAGTACTAGCCTTGAGCAAAAGAGCTCGAGACAGAGCCCAGGCCCTGAGTTCAGGATTCATGACAGACCAAAACCAAAACAAAACAAAAAGATACTGGGCAAATATTTATCTGGGGATTGAACTATGTCCTTCTAAAAGATGTGCTTGGTCCCAAGCCTTGGTACTGTAACCTGACCTTCATTGGATTTGAGTCCTTGCAAAGGCCATCAAATTAAGATGAAGTCATATTGAACCCAGTATGACTGGCATCCTAGAAGAAGAGTGGAGAGAGACCCAGGAGAGAAGGATGCAGGACAATGGAGACAGGAAGGACCTGCAGCCAGCAGAGAGACCAAGGACGCCCCAGGCCCCAGAACCGGAGCAGCCTGCCAGCACCACAGCCCTGGCTGGAGGTGGTTGGGTTGGTTTTCTCTTGCAGGGTTGCATGCGAGGGAGACGCCTCTGCAGAAGGGGGCTCTCAGAAGGCCCGGCCTGCTCGCGGGGGACGTGGAGGGATCTGATGATGGCCAGGAACAGGTGTCTGTGGGGCCCGGAAGCAGAGGGATTTGTGATGAGACGTCAAGACTGAATTTCAAATACGTGACGAATAAGTGGGACAGGCGCCTCCAAAGGACGAACCGAGGCGACTTCCTTGAGCAACCCCTGATATTCATGGGGCACAGAGGTTCAGACCTCAGAGACAGAGGACGTACCCCTCCTCTCCCCTAGGACAAAGTCATTTTTAACACAACCTCCTTGGAACAACGCTGAGCCAGGGACCCAGCACCTCCGTGCTACCCTCAGATTACAGATGGGTCAACTCAGTCCCCAGGGAGGACATCAGTGTCCTCCTTCCTTCTCCCGAGGCTTGCTCCAGCCGTCTCCTCATCCTGCTATTCGCTCAATTGTCTTCCTACTTGCATTGTGTCCTGCTGGAGTCCATAAGCACTTATCAGCCAGACTGGAACCTTTTGAAATGGTTCAGAACTCATTTTCTCTTTTAAACACATTATTATCCTCTCGATATCTGTATCTTGATTCTTTACAGGGGCAGAACCGGGAGAGACTTAAATAAATGCACACGGCGATGTGGGAAGAAGCAGAGGATCCAGTCGGTTGGCTGCAGTCTCCTGACAGCACCTGGGGGTGAGCCAGGGACACTGGGATTTTACAGAGGCAGCTGAGCTCCTGGGCAGAGCTCAACAGAAACCTCACGTTCAGGACGAGGCCGGATGTAAAAGCAGACCCGGTGCTGCAAGTCTAGTTGAAGAGAAAATCATGAGGGAGGATGACAGCTTTTCCTCCTGCTCCTGGCTGTTTTGCAAATAGTCTTTTGTTTGTTTGTTTGTTTGTTTGCCAGTCCTGGGCCTTGGACTCAGGGCCTGAGCACTGTCCCTGGCTTCTTTTTGCTCAAGGTTAGCACTCTGCCACTTGAGCCACAGTGCCACTTCTGGCCATTTTCTCTATATGTGGTGCTGGGGAATTGAACCCAGGGCTTCATATGTACGAGGCAAGCACTCTTGCCACTAGGCCATATTCCCAGCCCTGCAAATAGTCTTTCCCAGGTGGTGAAGAAGAGTGTCTGTGTTCTCATGGGCAGCCTTGTTGGAGAGGAGGTGCAATGAGACCCCCATCTCCGCCACGTTCTAGCGACCTGATTTTCATGTCTCTCCCATCCCAATGTCCTCATCTGTGAAAATGTGAGCTTGGACAAAATGTCATGATCTTCATCTTACTGTGACTTACATATGCCTTGTAAAGTTGAGTCTTGTCTTTTGAGTCCAGGGTCACCAGGTCACTGAGGTTCTGGGTTTGGCCGCCTGCTTTGCCCCCCCAACTTGAAGCGTTCATCGTCTGGGCTCTTCTGATAGGACTTCGATAGGCCCTTGCACCCGTGTGTGTTTCTGATTTAATTTGGTAAGTGCGTAGATGGTAATATCTGATTTACCTGAATAAGTTGCTAGTCTCTGCCTCATGGTTTGTACTGGACAGAGGGTGGGGGTTTATTTACCTAAAAACATAGAGTCATTCTGCCTCCGCAAGGGGTGTGACCCCGCCTAGGAAAGACGGGGGGGGGGCACTTACACGGCGTGCAGGGGTACCATCACCACATCGCACACACGTGGCGAACTCCTGATTCCGTAACCTGGGGCATTGGCTCAGCCCGATCCTGCCGCCCGACTTAACCCACCTGGATTGCCGTTCATCCAGGACCCAGGAAGCCTGGAATCGGCCCTGCCCTGGTGCGGCTCCGTGGCTGGGCTCACAGCCTCACCTAAGCACCCTCAGTGACCCTTTGCACCGGAATCTGCGTCTTGCTTTTCCTTCAGTAAGATCCTCTTCGACTGCCACACCCCCCCCCACCCCCCGCAAGATTCATTTGGCCTCCTCTAAGACGACGTTACCTGTATCCACATAGCAAAATGTAAGAGGTGACCCCAAAGCTATTATTATTAATAATTAAGACTGGAATAAGAGAACCTGTGATTGCTAGCTGCCCTGGCCACCAAGTGAAATCAGCAGCACTTGGTCAACTTAAGCCAAGGAAATGGACGTAGCTCATTACGTATGGTTATTCAATGAATTCAGACACGGGCAAGGGCATACGTCTCTACGTTCCCGACATGACAGCTCGCTCATGTCATCATCCCTGTTCTTCCAGACGACTGTGACCCTCACCCCGCTGTTAGCCACTCTGTCCCCAAGGCTCCCAGGATGGCATCGGCACCGGGTCCCCGGAACAGCAGAGACCCCAGCCTCACTTGGTCACAGGCCAGGACTTGCATGCAGCCCGCCCTGCACTCCGCGGACAGATGGCCTGAAGTCGTAGTACCGAGCTGGAAGTCCTTGAATTGATCCTTTAACTCATTCATTTAGTAAAACTGGTAATATAAACAGTTGATGCCATGGTAACAGTTTGGCATGTATTTAGATTCATTCATTTTTACTTGTGTTAGATCTTTTTAGGGTTTGCTTTTGTTTATTCTTTTTTTACTTAGTTTGCTTTTAAGTGGGTAAAACATTACATGGTTCAAAGTCAAAGCAGTATTTCAAAAGGATTACTCAGAAGAGCCCTAACCTCAAACCTCTTCCCGTCACTCATAGACAGGTGTTTTGGTTGGTTTTTGTTTTATCATTCATGTATATCATTTAATAAAACCTGGCATGCATGCGTGTTCATGTGTAGCGGACATGTCCATGTGTGTAACATGTACGCCTGTGTATGACGTGTGTGAGATGTGTGCACATGCACACCTGCGTGTGTATTGTGGCTGACTCATCTGTGTTCCTGGGAAGGTGCTCTGTGGGAATTCACGATCGGCTGAATTCTGCGGGTGCCACCGTTGGCCCAGGTGGAAAGGTCACTTTCTGCCGGTGCCTCTATGAGCCAGGCTCTTCTGTATATGTACAATCGGGCCATGAGCGCACACGCAGACTTTGTGTGTGTGCATGCGTGTTGGGATCGAACTCAGGGCCTTCTACATCTTATGTAGGCTTTCTACCACTGCGTCCCATCCCCAGCTCTTGAAGATATTTTGGGACAGGAAACAAAAATTGGGCTCTGACAGTCACATCAAATGGCAGGCAACCAAGAGACGGACGCCAAGTGTCTACCTGTCGCATGGACAGGTTAGGGGACAGCACGGATGGACATTTGAGGTGTCTTTTCCATGTACACAGACCTTCTCAGGTCGGTTGTGTGGCTTCCCTGCCCCCACACATAAGGCTTCCCAAATGGATCAGGGTTGACACTACAAATCAGTCATTGCTTCTTCCTTCCTTTCTGCCCCAAACATGAAGCTATATCATTAGGCTGCTAATCATAGCAGAAACTCTGTACAAAATGTGCATAATAAAACTAAGGCCACCACAAGACAGAGCATTGAATGAAAGATGCCCTGTAAATTGGGAAAGATAAAATCCATCCATCTGCAGGTACGAATTGGATTCCACAGCTTAAAGAACTTTCCTAATTTAATAAAGAGGTGATTGTAAGCTTTGCTCTGAAAAACTCATAGCCCCAAGTGCATGGATTTAGTAAAATATCCCTCAACATGAAAATATAGACAGTTTTTCCTTCCAAAGCGAATCACTGGGCATCTTCATCCTGGTTTATTAGGATTTCTGTATTTCTGCCCATTTTTCTCCAGTATTGCATTAAGTATTGATATTGATTTCTTGTAAATGGGACTGAAATAGATGGGCCACAGGTTTTTTTTTTTTGTTATTGTTCGGTGGCACTTGTATGTAATTTATTATGGCTGCCGTGGAAACTGCCCCTCGCCGCCACGGCTTAAATTAAATGTGCCACACTCTAGCCTCTGCCTGTCACCCACATCTCTTATCCGATATCAAAAATTATTATGCATAAAGTTTCTCCTTCCTTTTCTTCCAGCATCTGTAAGCACAATAGCTCTGCCCTTTGTATTGTTTGGGAAGTTGGTGTTCATAACTTCTGTCATCAATGGAGAACAGAAAAGGAGAAAGGCCATCGTGTCCTTCCGGCATCTGGGTTTTGCTCCATTTCTGGGAGGCTGTCTGTCCTTGGCCTGGCTTGGTCTCTACCCTACGGCGAGACCTGGGGTGAGTCCCCTCCTGCCACTGCTGGGGTTGTGGTTCTGTAGAGTCCTGATGACAGGACTTGGCTTGGGAGCCAACATGCCCCCTGCCCATGTTTGCCCTGCAGAAGTAGCTGGAGTGAGGTGACACAAGGGCAGGGTGGCAGCTGAGTGGTCCCAGGGCACCCGTGTGGCTGGTCGAGGGCGACTTCGAAGGCTGTGTGCATCTTCCAGGGCACCCGCAGTGTTGGGTCCCCTCAAGGGGCAGTGTGGCTCCTCGGAGCACCGGTGACTGTGAAGCTAGGGGAGATATCCGCTCAGACGGGGAAGGGCGGTGGCCAAAAGTGACAAAGGAAAAAGAAGATCAGAAATCCTCCTTCTCATTTGGAGCTGTCAGGCTGGGCCTGGCCAGAAGGGACAAGCATGGAGCATGGAGACCAGGGCCTTCTGCCAGGTCAGGATTCTGCAAGGTCCCCAGCCTCCTCCTCCCGGGCCCACCGCCCCTTCACACTTGATTGTGCATGACCCGTGGCCTGTGCGTTTTGTACCATGTTGGGGTAAAATACAGGGGGAGCACAAGGCTGTGGGAGATGCCAGGGATCACCACGACTTGAAAGGTTGGGGAGATGGCCCTGTATTAACAAGCTGTGTGTGTGTGTGTGTGTGTGTGTGTGTGTGTGTGTGTGTGTGTTGCATCTTTACTCTTCCCTTGCTCAAGACAGGTTCGAGCCACCTCCCCTTAGACCTGATGTGCTCTGATCACATGGTTTGCACCACAAATGACTCCCATTAGGTGAGAGGGCTTGGGTAGAAGAAAACTTGCCAAGCACCTCACACAGGCTCTGGACATCTCCCTGTGCTCTGCTTTCGTAGGAGCCTGAGTTGCAGTTTTCTACATTCAGCTTGGGGCAAAACAGTGTCTATTAATTAGATTTTCATTTCTATTGATAATGGGACCCACAGGCCTCGGCTGAAGTGGACACAGATCTTTTGTGGTGCGTCCATCTCCGCCAGTTCCAGTGAATGGGGCCTGATTGCTGCATGAAGGGCCCTTCTTGAGTTTCTCTCTCCACCTTGATAACTCCTATTCTTCTCTAACCACTTTAAATAGGTCAGCCTCTCTCATTCCCAGCCCCAGGCCTTTTCTGAAGGCAGCTCCACTCTCGCTGAGCCTGGGCCCTGAGACATTTCCCCAACACGCAGGCGGAAGGCTCTTCTCTTCCTAAGTGGCCATCCTTCCTCCCGCTTCTTCTCCCTCTCTCCCCTCCTTCCTTCTCCTCCTTCTCTTTCCTTCTCTTCTCCTCCTTCTCCTCCCTCCCACCTCCATCCTTTCCAGAAGCCCTGTGCCCAGGAAAGGGCATAGGATATAGAAATAGGCAGAGCTCAGTGGTACCTGGAATGGGCTTTGACTGGCCTGTGGAAGTGATGGTTCCAATTTCAGGCATTTTTCTAGCTATTTTTAAAACAGAGGCATTTTAAACTATATAAATTTGTTTTTTGTTTTGTTTTGTTTTGTTTTGTTTTTTTTTTTTGCCAGTCCTGGGGCTTGAATTCAGGGCCTGAGCACTGTCCCTGGCTTCTTTTCGCTCAAGGCTAGCACTCTGCCACTTGAGCCACAGCGCCACTTCTGGCTTTTTCTATATATGTGGTGCTGAGGAATCGAACCCAGGGCCTCATGTATACAAGACGAGCACTTTACCACGAGGCCATATTCCCAGCCCCAAACTATATACATTTACAGTTAAATAAATCCCCTGGCAACGGAAGGAAAGGGACACTCTAAGGTCCCTCAGGGCCCAGAGGCAATGGGTGGGCGTGGCTGCCTCCCAACAAAACGTAACCAAAGGTCCCAGCAGAGGTAGATGGCCTGCTGCTCCTGCTCTTTGTTTCCGAGGCCTGAGGTTTGTACCTCTGTCAGTATCTGCTGGGTGAACGTGTTCCACAGCACTGCGCTTTTGCTGATCTCCTCCCGTCCCACCTTCCTGGGGGCCTTGGAATCTCGACATATCGGAGGGCGGCCTTGGGTACGGGATTCAAGTCTCTGTGCTTCAGTTTCCTTGCAGAAGCGTTGAGACTTGTTTACTCCGTAGGGCTGGGCTGGGAGGGACGGGGGTGACATCGCACTGTGCAAACCACATTGGCGTCGGGCCTGGATTAAGAGCAGTTCTCGACTAAGTCAGGAATCCTCCTCAGCTTCTCCTTTATCCCCTCACCCACAAGCCAAGACTCCCTGCCCTAAGCCCCCCAAGAAGCCCGGAAAGCCCAGACAGAACCTCAGGACACTCAACACCTGCCTCTCCTTTCTCTCGTCCCCATAACCAAGGCACAGGGCTTCCTGATTCCATCGACGGCACCAGACAGTGTGGCCTCCTCTCTCCTCAGACTGCATTGTTTTCAACAATATCAACTTCAGGATTGTTACTCTAGAAAATCCTACACAATCGAAACACACCCATCAATCCATGCCTAACGCGTCTCTCCTTTGCCTCGCTCCTGATGCGCTCTTGCCTAGCTGCCGCTCGGGCATACCAACAGGGGTCTTACCTCAGGGACTTGCAGCCATTTCCTCTGCCAAGATTGCTCTTGCTACAGACGCGTGCAGCCTGGTCCCCGGCTGCCATGGGATTTCTGCTACATCATGCAACATGGGAGCTCTTACAAAGCACGTTATTCCAGTCAGCTGACATCCCCTCTTCCTCTACCCTGCTTTGGTTTTCTCTGCATCGGTTCCTTTGCCACCTCCTCCCCGGACTCTGCTCTCCTTCCTGTGTTTAGAGGATATTGCATGTAGAGGGGTGAGGAACTTCCTTCTCCCTCCCTGTATGGACGTCCCGGGAGGCCAAAGGACATGTCATATCTGCTCAGCAGCGGGTGCTCACTTCCCGGTACATGTCTGGCACGTGGGGAATGATACCAGTTTGTAGAAACCAAAGCTAGATTTGTGTGCAGAACTTTTAACATCAGGAAGCCATGCAGGGAGGTTGTCATTGGAAGTCACTTTAGCACAGTGCTTGCTAAGTACCATAGTATGATAAAAAAAGTGGACCCAGGCCTAGTAGTAAGAAAGACAGCAGAGGGGGACTCCAGGTTCTAGAAAAATCATGGAAGACTCAAAGCCTCCCAGCTCCTGAGAGCAGGGAGGCTTCCAGAGTGGGTGTGTGGGCCAGGCAGAGGGTTTGTGAGGCTAGTTCCAGTCAGCTGCTTATGCCAGAGCCAGCTTCCTTCACCATGGAGCTTGCAGGAAGATGAGGAGGGAACGTGGTTTGCAGTGGGCTCCCCTATGGTTTGTGAAAGATTCCTAGAGAGCCCAAGGTGAGCTGGCTGGTTCACTGCCATGCTCCCAAGGTTGGGCTAGCCTGGCGAGCCTTCCATAAATAGCCACAGGAAGAAAGCAAAACAAGAAAAAGAGAGAGTGAAGATGGGAAGAAGGGAGGGAAGAAGGAAAGGGGGATGGAACAAAGAAGGGAGGAAAGAGGAATGGAGGGAGAAAGGAAGCGAGAAGGGAAGAAAGGCAGAAAGGAGAAAAATGACAGGCAAAGATGGAGGGAGAAAGGGAGGGAGGGAGGGAGAGGAGGAGGAAAAGAGGAAAGGAAGGAGAGGGGAGGAAGAGTGAAGGAAGAGAAGCACGGGGAAGGAAGAAAGGAAGAAAAGAGGACAGGGAGGAATGAAGACAGAGAAGGGGGAAAAGGAAGAGGAGAGGAGGTAGGAAGGAAGAAAGGAAGGAAGAAGAAAGGGAGGAAAGAGGGAGGAAGAGAGGGAGAGTGAAAGGAAGGGAAGAGTGGAAGGAAGAAGAGAAAGAAGAAGGGACGGAAGGAGGAAGAAAAGGGAGAAAAGAACAAACTCCTCCTTCTGCCCCTGCCCATCTTCTACTACAAGAATTATCTTCTCAGCTGGCTCACAAACCCCACTGGGGCTCCTGTCTCCTCTGGAGAATGAGTTTCCCAAACTGGTGAAAAAAATGAATATTAATTCAGAAAGGATGCATCAAAACAATGGAATATGCATGTCCATATGCATTGTACTGAAACTGCAGAATGTCAAAGGGATCAGAGTTAGAAAAACAGCCAGAAAGACAGCCCATGCACACACACAGGACTTATGGGTTTCCAGCTCTTTAATTAGAACAGAAATTTGTTTGGCTTACCTGCGTGTTTCCTACTCCAAGTGCTACTGTTCCCTCTTGTAGTCATGGGGCCTGTTTTAAATAAATGTTGTGTTTTTAAAAAATTTCCTTTTGTTTTTAAAATTGTATGAATTTGCTTTTATCTCCAACTATTTTCTTAAAAGTAGTTCTGTTGGGTACCAATTTTAGAGTCCAAATTATTTTCTTCCAATACTCAAGTGATACTGTTCAGTTGTCTTCTGGTTTCCATTGTCATTTTTTAAGAAGTCTGCCATCGCTGCTCTATTTTCTCTGTGGATGGTCTTTCTGGCTGTGTTTAGAATGTGATTTGTTATTCTGCAATTTCAGTATACTATATGCACACATATCTATCCCATTGTGTTTGAGATATGCTTCAGGATTTATGGATGCAGAGTGGTTTTTTTTTTTCCATTTAGGAAATTTCTCAACCATTTTCATTTTAAGAACTCATTATCTGTGTTCTTTTCTTCTGGAATTTTTTTGAGACACTCTTCACTGTGTCATCCTAACTAGCTTGTAGCTCTTTATCTAGTCCAGGCTGACCTCAAACGGTGATTCTCCTGCCTCAGCCTCCCAATGCAAGGGTTACACACATGTGCAACTACCATGTGAAACTTTTCTGGAATACTGATTAGAATATTGATTTTGAATTCTATCTTTCATAGATCCTAACATCTCTTGCAAATTTTCCGTCTTCGTGAGTCTAGTGCTGCATTAATATGTAATTTTTTCAGCCTTATCTTCTTTAGTTGTGTCCCATCTGTTAACACACCCACTTTCTTTCTGATTTGAACAATACTTTTATTCCTAAAGGTTCTATGGGGCAACTTCTCAGGTGCCCTTGATTATTTTGATGATCTTTTCTTGCTTACTTGTTCTTATGACTCCGTTTTAATTTCCTTGAGCAGCAAATCCGAAGTCAATGCATGTTATCTATGTAATAACTCTACCTTCTGAATTGCTGCTAAAGTTCACTGTTGGATGTAACTACCAACTTCCCATCATGGCTGTTTGTTTCCTTGTATGTTTGGTGGCCTTTTCTTGTGTGGTCATATTTGCACGAACTTTATGGGTAGGAATCAAGGAATCTTCAGCTCCAACTAGGGAATGTTTTACCACAGAAAGGCTTTGATCTTTTCTCTCTGGATGCTGAGGAACAGTTATGAGTGAAGAGACAGTTTGGACCTTCGTGTGTCGCCTTAGATTTAGCTCCTTTCACTTGCTGATGACCCAGGGTTCAGGATCTCAGTTGTAGAGCTGGCATTTGGACTGGCCCTCAGAGACGTGCTTCTCTTTACCTGCTTACTGCAGATCCCATTTAGTTTAGGTGTGTCTTTTCTGGGAGAATATGAAGGCACAGAAAAGAGACTTTTAGACCTTGGCCTTCTTGTAAGTCTAACAATAAAAAAAAATGCAGCAGGAGAAACCCTTGGATAACATTGTCTTCTGCATGGCTGGAAATAGAACTCTACAGCCAGTGGCCTCTTCTGCTTCCTCACCCTTACTTCTCCAAGATGGAGCAGCCTACTTTCCCCCACATTTCTCAAGAGTCACATCCCAGGAATCTCAGGCAAATTTGAATCTCCAAATTTGAATATTCCAACAAGGGGTAATGTTTTGGAGGCTGTCAGTTTGTCTTAAATATTGTACAAGGAGTACTTGCAGTAAAGAATTTGCAAATTGTTTATTTGAAATTCAAGTGCAACTAGACGTCTTGCATTTTATCTGGTTGCCACAATTAAATAAAATTAATGCAAAACATAGCTTTCTGATTCCATTCTTCTGTGGACATTCTACAGCACAGAGCCCTGGGTGCTTTGTTTCTGTTTCACAGAGCATGGACAAGAGCCCTGGACAGATTAAATAAATAACTTTTCCACGTGTTATAGTGGCAAGACCAGGATCTGAACCCAGGTCTGCCTGGCCCTTACAGCCAAGCTCTCTGTCCTCAGAGAACTGGCCATGGCTACCTTGAAGTGGCCAATAGCAAGAAAACTGGCTTGGTTCTGCAAGGAAGTCTGAAACCTTCAGTCCTCATGTAATTCCTAACAGAGGCACTGAAGTCTGAGAGCTGAAGGTGCTGTCAGATCAGAACAGTGCGTTCCCATTAGAATGTTCTTTTCAGGGAGACGATAACAGGATAATAGGTGTGTTACTCGTTTCCTGTAAGATGAAGAGTGACAAAGAGTCACTGGAGATTAGAGTAATTCAGGACAAGTTAAGTCAATACTTTGCTCCTTAGAGATCAATTTTTATTTTGAGGAAAGGAGAGGGAGGATAAAAGAGCTCTAAAATAAAATTTGGTGTTCCTTCCCGAACCTCAACAAGCCTCAGGGGTTTGGGAGGGAACTACCCAATTGCGTAGGGACAGATGGGGCAAAGGTGGGAGAGGTGAAAATGTCATTTTTTTTTTCAGTTATGGATGCATGATTCAGGAGAAAATGATTCTTTGCCCCGAGTTCTTTCAGTGGTATCCAAAAGAAGCTGAGTGCGCGCATAATGGTGTTGTGGACATGTTGTTGAACTTTCTGGACTAGAATACTGTCAGAGTCGAAACTGGCCACTAGGGCAATAGTCCCCTCCAGCCATAATGGGTTATTACTGCCTGCTTCGTTAGATAAGTGGGGTGCCCCTCCCTTGGGATATCCACTGGACTGAAGAAGGTGATGCGGTACTGGCCCTTCCTAGGATGTAGACAGTGTCGGACTGCATTTGGATTCTAGTTGATGCATTCCTGGGCTCCATCCTCATAGATGCGGAATCGCTACGCTTTGCGTCTGGGGCAGGCACCTCTGCTTCCCAAGTGTGTGGAGAAACAACTGGCCTGGAAACCCAGGGAAGAGGTGCAAAGTCAACATGGCATGACACATACTGACAGAGTTTGTGTCAGACAAGTGGTCTTTGTTTTCTGCAGACATAACTTGCTTCTTGGCAGCAGTCTTCATGACAAGAGAGCTATTTTTTAAGGAGACAAAATTGTTACGCAAACAACTTTTTAAAAGAAATCCCACGGTGGAATGGTGGCAGTGTAGCGTGGTGGTAGGGTGTTTGCGTTCCATACTGGAATTGGAAGGAAAAAAAATTCCATGGAGAAATATTTTGTAAGGTATAGAGTTTTCAGTGCGCCATTTAAAACTTGACCCAGGAAGGAAAGGAGATGGAGAGGAGAGATCCAGCCCAGATATAGCCCAGATTCAGGTACAGCCCTTCTGTTTTTTAGAGAGAGGAACCTAGACTCATCACCTACCTACCTGATGGTGCTTCTAGGAAGATGGTGGCGATGGAGGAAGCTAGCAGAGGGAGTAGAGGGTGAGGCGGGCAGAGGATCGTAGAGCTGTTAGCAGATTTGCTCACTGTCTTTGGTAATCCCATTAGCCCTTCTTCTAGGTTTGTTTTTTATGAAGTAGTTCACTAATTTTTTACAGGATGGTCTCAATTTTGGTTCTTAGGTAAATTCATCTTGGCGCTTCAGCTTTCACGTCTGTCTTATTAAGATAGCTCTCGTGACATTTCCATGGCTTCTACACAGCGGGGGGAGGGGGGCGGGGAGTGAAGAGGGTTTGTTCACCTTGAATTGAGACAGCTGTGTAGCCAGCAGGCCTAGGCTGAGAAAAGCTTTAACTTGACCTGATTGGTGGATGTGAATATGCAAAATAAAAATAGTTAAATTAGCAAAGGCAATCGGCAAGAGACCATTGTTGATGAAAACCAATGTTTGGGAGGAGGAAAAACCTCTTTGCCCTTCAGGACAGTGACTGATGTATAGAAACCATCTGTAAGCAAGGCACATCCTTTGAGGGTTGTTGCTATCTGTTCCCAAAGTAAATGACACAAAAACAACATGCTCATAAGCCAGGACAGGCATTATTAATGATGTTTATTTTTCATTAGGAGGCCAGAGCAATTTCCTAATTGCTAGCAGATTCCAGGAACTGCTTTATTTGTAAATAGTGATGTACACAAAAAAGTCATTAACAGAATAAACAGCCAATTTAGAGCAAGCAATTACAATTACAAAATGTATTTAGTGCTTTAAAGCATAGCAGTGATACCTTGTAAGGGCTCAGTGTCTCCCTCACCTATAAGCAGTAGGACTTGGCTTACCAGAACACACCCCAGATCCCACCCAAGGCCCAGCAGATGAAAGCCATCTATTTACCACTGCCTTTTAAAATGTTAATTGTCTGATAATAAATCTAACCCATTATAGAAAAAATTCAAATACAGGGAAGAGCAAAGAAAATGAAAACCTCCTCTAATCTTGCCTTGTAGATATAACGATTAACATTTTAGTTTATTTCCTCCCTCCTCTACAAACAGTTTATACACAAGCTCAAATTCTTATCATTGTGGATCTGGATTTTTTTTCTATTAGCACATATATTGCATCAGCAGTTCACCAGTTTATTCACATTTCTTTTTCTAAGTGCCCTATTAATGAATGAAAAATATCCCAACAAAATATCTAGACCATCTACTACCCTTGTGAGTTTGAGCTGTGAGATGGGTTCAAGTTATGCAAACACATACATTTGCATATACACATATATTCATAAGTATATTTGCATATATTCATTTTTTTGGACTATTCCCAGTAGGGATCTTTCTAGATAAGAAAGATGAACTTTTTTGAGGGTCTTGATATAATTCTAGCTGTGTATTATAACGGAAGGTCTCTCTAGAGGTACTTGACAGACCCAACTGCATGGCGATCACCATGACTAAGACTGGGACTCCACAGGACTTTGATGAGGTAGTGTTGTCCAAAATGGCTTACAGAGGAAACTCTGAAGGAGCACTGCTCTGAGATAGAAGCAACCCTTAGGACGTTCTGACTAGTGTACAGTGCCTGAGCTTCTCCAGAAAGATGACAGTAGAGCAGACCAAAGAGCACTGTGACTCTTCACTGAGCCTCACCTCGTCCTGAGAATAGGGATCGCAGCTTGAAATCCTGAGCCTTGTCTCACCCCAAGAGTGGGGACCTCCACTTGTGTTCCTGTACCCCAATGTCTTTACCTTCCTTGGTTATTCCTGTGGCCCCTCATGGATTGTAACTACTTTGAGAGTGAGGGGTGAGGTACAATTGTCCATTCTGCTTTAGCAGGTGAGGCTTACTAAAGTAGGTGCTTACTTATGGAAAGTTTTAAGGTTCCCAAGGCAGAATGGATATTGTCTTGATTACTTTATCTTCTGAATCTAGCATAGTTCTGACCCCCCCCCCCCCACCAGTGGGCATTCAGTTCAGTAAAATTGGCTTCCTGGAATTGAATATATCTGGCTGCTTGCTAGTCAGTCCTGATCAGATATCATCAGAGACATAACTCAGAAAGTTAAAATGCCACTGAGTTTGGCTGGTTCCCCTTTGTCCCTGTACCTCCTCTGTGCTTCTTACTAGCTGAACTAGGACCCTAAAGACCCTAAGGCCCTAAAGATTGGATGAAGCCACTTTGGGTATGCAATGAGTGGTTATTGAATAGCTAAGTGAGAAACTGCATGAATGATGTCTTTTACAGTGCTGAAACCATGCCTGGATGTGGCTGAGGAATTACATAACCACAGCCTTCTCCAGGGACACAGAGGCTGGAAACTCTTATCCAGTGCATTTGGTGCCCTATTACCATGGGGACTCTGACCCTGGATCATCAGTTGGGCTCCAGGGTCACAGGCTCTGCTGAGCCTTCTTAGAAGGTGTCCTACTCGATTGGGACAGGCTGATGATGTCAGAGAAGAAGGATTTGTGGGGAACTGGAATCTTGTCATCGTGTCACCCCCCTGACCCCCACCCCACCCCCCATTTCAGACCCTTCTCACCGAGCCTTCTCCCCTCAGCTTCTTCTTTGAGGTTTAAGGCGCACTTTCAAAACAGCAAAGGCCAAGCATGGTGGTATACACCTATAGTCCAAATACGCGAGAGGTAGGGGCAAGAGGACCCAGAGTTCAAGGCCAATACGAAGGCCACGATTACAAAGTCAGTTTTTGACCAGCCTAGGGTACAAAGCCAGGCTCTGTCTCATGCAAATAAAACAAAAACCCTCCTACCCCTCAACATATCCAACAATAAAACACAAAACACCATGTGGTGGCAGATAAGGTTTAGATATCAAGTAAGAGAGTGGGGGTTGAGTCCCGAGACGTGTGGAATCATTTCTACCCTGACTCACCTGAGGAGTGGAGAGATAGCACCTGCCTTGCTGGGTTGTGTGACCTGAGGAGAAAACCAGTGAGCAGCAAGAGAATCAAACCTCAGGACATGAACGCATGTCCTGGCCGACTGGGCTAGGAACAGACCGCCCGCTTCTCAACGGACTCCTTAATGACGTCGCTACTTCCTCCTCCTCCCATGTGCCCCAAACTGTGAACCCAGGAATTTTGTTCATAGGTGTCACTAATAAAAACAGCAACTTGTTTCCTAGCCTCCTCTGCCTTCTTCCTATTCCCAGGGCATAGTCCCATCCCCTTTAATGTTCTCTGAATGAAGATGGGTGTCTGATGCCATTCACCTTCACCCCATCTTCAGCCCACCTTCAGCCCATCTCCATGGGCTGGGGCTAGGTACTTGAACTCAGAAAAATAGTTGGCAAGCTTTCTTTCCTCTGACTAGGGCTAAGAAGGGGAGAGAGAAGAGAGAGAGAGAGAGAGAGAGAGAGAGAGAGAGAGAGAGAGAGAGAGAGAGAGAGAGAGAGAGGATTGGCTTATCAGGAATTAGGCATACCCATTCAGGATCAGGCTTTACATCTGGCCTGCTTATATGGTTTGTGAATTGAATTGTCTGCAGGTGAAGTGTTCGGAATCACTAGGCAATCCGTGTGGTGGGCAAGAGAGGAGCTCCCTTTATTATCCATGTATAATAGATAACCAAAAGGTATATAAGGCCCAGTGGGGGTTGCATTATCTAGGAGGATGTATGTTCGGGAGAAACCAGGGAAGCTTTTAGATCCGTGGCCTCACTGTGCCCAGTCTGCGGGGTGATTGTTTTTCTGCAGACATCGAAGGATCATGGCCAGTTGCTCTCTACGAAGTCAATCTTAGTGAGCGTATACTATAGGGCGCAGAGGGTTATGGTCCCCATTTTACAGTTGGGGAAACTGACGCCTTAAGAGTTAAGTAACTGCTGTAGTTTGCATCACACGAAGCCCATGTGCTGGCAACGTAACCTCCAACAAGGCGGAGAAGTGAGACAACACTCACGCGTGGATTCATGCACCATGGCAGGAATGGATTTGTTATCGCAAGAGTGGGCTTGTTATAAAAGTGAGTTTGTTGACCCCCTCTTGTTCTCTCTCACAAACACACTCATCTTTCTTTCACTTTTCTCTATGAGAAGATGCAGCAAGAAATTGCCAGCCTACTTCATCTCGTACTTCTCGGCCTCCAGAACTGTAAGAAACAAATCTATCCTTCACAAATTGCCCAGTGTGTAGCATTCTGCTAGAGCAGCATGGAATGGACTGGCAGTCATTGCTGTAATCGCCACCCCTGGTGACAACATTCCTGGACAGCACAGACCTAGTTGAGAGGCCTTCTAGTGATGCTAACAGGTCAAACTAGGCCATCTACAAGTACGGAGCATTTTTAAATATCTGTAAGTTCTGTAGGTCCCTGATTTTGTCTAGGGATATCTGGCTCTCTGAGGAAGAACTGCTGAGCCCCTGCTTTGTCCCACAAATCTCTGTGGCTGCGGCTTTGCCCCGACTCTCCCCCCTAAAGAAGGAAGCAGGGGAGCTCTGAGTCCTCCCTAGGTAAGATGGAGCCGGGCACCTCTTGAGCAAGGCCTCCCCCTCTTCCTTCCCATCCCCTCCAAGCAGCCGGACTCCATACTCCTCCAAGACCCCTTCTCTGTCTAAACTTCTGCTCTCTCTGAGAACAAACCAGCAAATCCCTTCTCCTTTCTTTCCTTGTCCAGCTTTGTAGTTGGCAAATGATGGACATCAACAGGGCTCTCCCTGTGTGCCAGGCACCATCTTGGGCACATTATATGCAGAAGCTGTTTTGGTCCTTTCATTCTTCGCTGTGATACCTTATTGCTATCCTTCCATTACAGAGAAGAAAACAACAACCCTGAAGCACAGAGAGGGGAAGTGACTTGCCAAGGGCACACAGCTTATAAATTGTGAAGCTAGGATCTGAACTAGGCCACCTGAACTGTGTAATTGTCTCCAAAAATGCTGGCCTGGTCCAATTAGGAGGTCTAAAAGTAGGCACTTTGTCCAAGCTGGGCTGGTAAACACCAATCCCAGTTGGCAGAAACTCATAGGTAGCGGAAATAAAATGAAGGGTATTCAGTTACTTAACCAACTAGGAAAACCAATGAGTACAATCAGAATGGCTGGGCAGCTTGTGCAGAGACTGCTTGTGCAGGGTCTGGGGTGTTTGTTTATCTACTTCCAGCCTGTTCCTGAGGCTTAGCTACATCCTTCTCTCCCTTGCCCGAGGCTTCCTGAAACTCGCAGAGCTAACACTATCCCCATTTTGCCTTCATAATCCCACTTGGTTTTATGTGATTCAAAAGGCCAAAATCAAATGTGCTCTGCACAGAGATGTCATTTCCCATCATGTCCTGGATGCACATTGAAACCTCAGAGCCCGGGTGGCCTCCAAAGACAATGGCTGAGAAGAAAAAAAAAATAACAAGGTCACCTGGCCCTTGGGACACTTAGATGGCTCTTTCTGCACCTCTGGGTGGGTGTTCAGAACTTTGGATACTCCCCAATCACAGGCCTAGAGAAAGTCCAGAACCTATGCAGTTTCAATGGTGTGTCTGGCTTCTTCCTCCCCTTGGTGTGTTTTAGAACTGAGTTCTTTTTTAAAATACATTTTTCACGGTTATTGTAAAGGTGATATACAGTGGGGTTACTACACAAGCCAGATAATGAGTACACTTCTTTTTGAACAGTGTCATCTCTTCTCTCATTTTCTCCCAGTTTTCCCTTCCTGATCCCGTCCTCCCACAAGTTGTATGGTTCATTTGCAACATAGTGTTTCATGAGTATCGCTGCTGAATTGGTTCACCCTTTGTCCTACCATTTCTGTGCTCTCTCTCACCCTCCCCAAAAGAGAGAAACTTACATACAAGACAAAAGGTACAGAAATTTACAAAAAAATAAACAACAACAACAAACAGTGACAAAGGAGAAAGCAAACCAAAAATCAAAATCAGCAAAAACCTCTTGTTTCCATTTTTTGGAGTTCATCTTTACAAACATCATTTTATATGATCATATGCACATAGCTATTTAGTTTTTGTGTTCCTCTCCTAAGAATATCCTCCTTTGGTCCTACTGTGTGACTATTTACAGTACTGCATAATTTATCATGTCCAAGTATAATTTTTGTCTTTTACTATCCAATGTGTCTACTTGTAGATTTATAGGTACATTCTAGTTACAATAAAAGAGGGAAACCATGCAACCTATTTGTCTTTGGGCCTGGCTTACTTCACCTAATATAAAAATTTCCAAGTCTTTCCATTTCCTTATAAATGGGGCAATGCCATTCTTTCTGGTGGAAGCATAGAATTCCATTGTGTATATATACTACATTTTTTTTGATCCACTTGTCCACTGAGGGATATCTGGGTTGGTGCCATACCTTGACTATGGTAAACAATTCTGCAATGAACATGGTTGTGCTGGTGGCTTTAGTGTGGCCTGGTTTGTGGTCATTTGGATAAATGCCCAGGAGTAGGATTTCTGGGTCATAGGGAAGCTCTATGTTTAATCTTTTAAGGATCTGCCATACTGCTTTCCAGATTGGTTGAACAAGTTTACATTCCCACCAACAGTGTAGTAGAGTTCCCTTTTGGCCACATCCCTGCCAGCACCCATTTTTGTTAGTTTTCTTGATAATGGCCATTCTAACTAGGGTAAGGTAGAGTCTCAATGTTGTTTTGATTTGCATTTCTTTTATTGCCCCAGACATTGAACTTTTTTTCATGTGTCTCTTGGCCATTCTTACTTCTTCTTCTGAGAAGTCTCTCTTTAAGTCTTTAGCCCATTTATTAATTGGGTTGTTGTTTCTTTGAGGGTTTATTTTGGGGGGGGGTTAAATTTTTGAGCTTTATGTATAGTATAAGTCTGAGGCCCTTGTCTGATGCACAGCCAGTAAAAATCTCCCATTCTGTGGGCTTTTTATTTATCTTGCTAACTATGTCATTTGCTATGCAGAAACCTCAGTTTTATGCAGTCCTATTTATCCAGTCTTTCTTTGATTGGTTGCGATTCTGGAACTTTACTTAGGAAGTTTTGACCACTGCTTAGGAGCCCTAGTCTTTCCCCTACCCATTCCTATAATATTTTCATGGTATCTGGACTTAAGTTGAACTGCCTTCTTTTGTATGGCCAAATATTATTCCATTTCCTGGATTTACCACATTTTCTTTGTCCACCCATCAGTTGGTGGGTAGTTATTTCTACCTTTTGCCTCTTGTGAATAGTGCTACAGTGGACATATTGTTTGAGCATCTTTGATGTTGTTTAGGAATTACCAAAATCACTGTGATAAGCCCAGGGCCAGGTTTAGTGATGAAAGTTAGCTGGGGCAGCCTGGTGTGCAAGGTTCACTTATAAAAAGTGCTGTGCTTCCACTGTGCTGGGTTTAGAAGGTAATGGTCAGAGAGAGAGTCTCTACTGGTCCCTCTCAAACTCACCTGTTAAAAGTCCACCCTGAGGTTGCTTAAGAAATTACCCAGTAATTGAGGCAATAACTTTCAAGACCAAAATATATTATTTTCTCTTCTACACAGCCCAGTGCCTATAACTCCTGAGATGCTTTTCATTGTTCTGGGGACTAAGCTGATGTCTTCTCTCCACCACCAGCTGCGTGAAGCAGGGGAAGGAAAAAAGGAGCCATCTCCGAGGAATCATAAACAGAAAAGGAAGAAATGCTCCTTAGAAAAATCTCAAAATATGAAACCCTGGAAAAGTGCTAATAAAACCAACCATGCCTACCCCCACCCACCTCTGAGCCCTGTCCTTCTGTGCATGCCCAAACTGCTTCCACTTAGCAGTTGCATGTACCCTGGCACCAGCTCGCTCTCCGAAGAGTCTGTGGCAAGACCCTCATCTGCATTCTAGCTCCCTGCAGGAACGTGGTTTCTTCTAGAAATGTCATCTTTCTTCATTCTTTCCCCTTTACTTAGGTTCAGATGATTTCTTCCTGATTGAAGTACAAAGAATGTAAATATGTTAGCATTTCGTAGAAGTGAAACATTTGAGGCTACTTTCACAGTCATTTGAATTACAGACAGCGTTCCCTTCATAGTCGGATCAATTAACTTTCTTGGTAATTGTTCTGGGGAGTAGAATCGTCCAAGTGTAGCCTGGCCATACCTGCTCTGGTTTCTGCCACTTTGGACATGGGAAATCCACCCATAAAGGAGTACAGAGACCTCTTTTGCCTTGGATGCAATAAATTGAGCGTGTTTGTGCACGAGACAATGCAGTGGCTGGGGGGAAACTGGCTGTGTTTGTGCCCTGCTGGGGATGAGTGAAGAGGCAGCTTTCCCACATCATCAACACAGTGTTGGAGAGAGAACAGAGCTCTGCCTTTTCCTGGCCGTGGCGTGAACGTTCCGCCGAATGAACAGCGTTTCCACAGCCCAAAGCAGGTTGTCTAAGTAGGTACTTTACAGAGTGGAATGTCACCTAGCATTAAAAAAAAAAAAGAAAGAAAGAAATGAAACCTTGCCAGGCTCTTCTACTAAAGGCCATTCGGAAGAACATGGAAAGCTTAACGATGCCCTGAAAGGTTGCCGAGTAGAAAAGTACCGGCATCAGCAAGTGTCAAGGGGATGGGTTCTGCCGCGGAGAGACCTCGCCGGGTACCTGGCTGTCCCCTGCAGAAACCTCGGCAGTGGTGACAAACGCCCGGCCTCCTGGGCCCTCTAGAACAAGGTTTAAAGGGAGGCTGACGAGTTGCAGACACGTAACATTTTCACCTTAGCTCCTTGCAAATGGGGAGAGCTGGGTGGCGGCGCTGGCTCCCCTGGAAGTGGGGAAAGCAGGACCGGGACCCGGGGAAAGTGTGTCTGTTACAAGCTGCTGGCCCGCGAGAGCTGATCGGTTGAGTCGCTCTGGCTTACATGGCCCGCGCCACCGGGCCTCACCTGCCCTCCCCGGCAGCAGAGATGCACACGCGAAGGGGGCAAGACGTAGTGACACCTTGCCCATCGGGCCTCACAGAGAGGGCGTACGTGAAGCTCCGGAGACAGAGGGGAGACAGAGTGTATGGTGCGTGATCACCCCTTGGGGACTAACGCTTTGCATCTGGAGGGCAATCGGGGACCCAGAACACAGACTGAAGTCCCCCGGTCACCGAGAGATGCCTTCTCACTGGACTGAGATGACAAACGTGGCCATAGAAGCATAAATATCCTGAGTCGGGAGAGGATGGACAGGGAAACAGTCATCAGCAGGGACAAGGGGTCTCTGTACTTGAGCGCCGATTGCCTACAAATGATAGTTAAGGTTAAAGCCAGGGATGAGCGAGAGGGAGGAGGAGACGGGGGGGGCGGGCAGAGGGGCTGAGCTGGGTGCTGTTCACCTGGTGTGAGGTGGCAGGGTGGATGTAGAGCCCCCGGGCCCTTACCCGGGGAGTTGTGGCAAATTCACTGTGGATCTCTGCGGGACAATGTTTCCACAGTTCCTCTGAGCAAGCCTTGTCTGAGGAGTCATGACTGGGTACCCTTCTGACTGGGGGAATAGAGACGGACCGCCATGAAAACTCTTAACACTTTCTGAGAAATACCTTCTCAATTAGCTCTCTTCTTTATTATTATGTAGGGCTTTGTTTTATTGTATACTTTCATCGGCAAACCGTAGCAAACTATTTCACCAGGGCAAACACTGTTAGTCATGCTTGGGCTACTCTTCCATCTTGCTTCCACTTGGTTATTTAAAAAAAAAAATCAAGGAAAGAGAGGGGAGTCTCCGGTTCATCATGATATCAAACATTTTGCCACCATTTATTTGGGGGCGGGTGGCAGAAGAAATTAAGACAACGTTGGGTGAGGCTTACGGTACCTAAACATGAAAGTAATCAACCTGTATGTTTTTGAAAATTGAAAATAAAATTATGGAGAGAATGCTTTATTTGATTCTCTGTTTATGGGAAATTCATTTTATTTGACTTTTTTATTTGTAATATCAACTACGGAGCAGAGCGCAGTTTCCAAGGTGTTCCCTCATGGTCTCATTCTTCTAAATTATTAATGCCGGGCTGTTGATATATTGTCAGCCTTGTACATACATTCTATGAAAATGAGTTTTACAGTACGCTGGGATTTATAACAAAGCTTGACATACGCAGCTAATTCACCTACACAGTCCTGTCAGTTTTAGGTTCATAAATAATTGATACTCAGGGCTTGAAGTTCAGCTACTGTTAGTCCTTCAGCTGTTAAATTCCAGCAGCATAATGGATGAATATTTGTTTATAATTTCTGTACATGGTCCCGATGTCATCTCCCTGGCTTCATTTGCATAGGTAGATTGAGATGTTGGAAGTATAATGAGCGTGTGAAGATGACGAATTGTTTGCTGGAATGCCAGTGCGGTTCTGTAAATGTTTGATTAGTTCTGAATGGATTACCGGTAGATTATCTGGTTCAGAGGTTAACGTGAGCAGCTCTTTGCTCCCAGAGCTTTCGTGATCCCTCGCTGACAGATTTTAAAATTCATACCGTGAGATCGGAGCTGCAAAAGGCAAGGGGGTGTTCTCGGCAACAGATGTTTAGTAATTAAGCATACGGTCCCGGTTTGGGAGAGCTGGAGGAATTTCAAATCGGCAGGATTTGTTCAGCTAGAAGAAACTGGAGTTCTAGAGAAAATATTCTTCCTCCCATCCAGGTGTTGGCTGGCCAGCTTCCCGTCAACCTGACCGTAGTAAGAAGGAGCTGTCGAGAGAGCTGTCAGGCAGAAAGCGCTCCTGTGCCCAGCAAGGGTGACTTCCTCATGAACTGGGCCTTCATCACTGTCCTGGGGGGGGGGGGTCCCGCAGGGAGGGCTTTGGGCCTTCGGAAGGTAGGGAGGGCCGAGGCCTCGCAGAGAGGGAGGAGGGTGACATCTACCCGGAGCTTTTTGGCCAACACGGATGGGCACTCGGTTGGTGAAAGACAGCAGAAGTCTAAAGAGGTATGAACACCCCGACATAGGACCGCGAGCATGCGCGTACGTGAGCACGTGTGTGCCTGTGTTCATGGGTGTGCGACACGCACACTCGCGAGCACCGTGCTCCCACCACACCCTGCTCCGCACACTTCCTGGTGGAAGGCAGGCCTGGAACCCCGCGCCCCCGCCCCCCCCAACGTCTCGTTGGGGCTGGCCCCTCTTGTCCACTTGAATCTGTGTGGCATTTCCAGGCTGCCCTGCACCCAGCCACCTCCACCGGGCTCAGCTGCTGGGTTTCTCACGCCTGTCCCCGCAGACCTGCACCCCTCTCCCCGTCTCCTCTGGCTCCCCGCTCCCAATCAGAAAATAGAGGCACCGAGCCTTAATGAAAAGATTCAGAGCTCGCAGCTAAACAGCACCGAGTTCCAGCGCTCTCTTGAACTATATTTTTCCAGTCCCGCATCCAGTTCCTTAGCTTGTCTGGCAATCATGTTAGTGATTATATGGGTAATGAAACACGTGCTCTTTTTGTCTGAGCCTCTGATTAATCTGCCTTCTCTTTAGCCTTGATTTATGGCGCTCAACTCTGGAGGTGAATGCCGCCCCATCAACTCCGTAGCTTATTACAGAAGCAGGGGCTGCTAAATGCCTCCGAGGCTTGAATTGTTTCTTGACAGCCAGGCTTCTTGCCACATTCCCTCCAATCTGTTTTGGTTCCTGGTGTGACCTTTCATACAGTAAAATACATTAGTTGAATAGCACAGTCTCATTAAAAGAGTGAATTAACCGAAGAGTCTTTTTAACTAAATGACAGCCAAAGGACTGAGTGCTAATAGCCACGAGCAGTTGGAAACTTAACTCATGAATCAGGCCTGTTAATACTGCCTCCTGCCTGAAGCACTGAGGGTACCGCGCTCTCTGCCGGCTCTCGTAAGAAGAAAAGCTCATTACTTTCCTCCTGATGGGAGAGAAAGAGTGAGCGAGCAATAATAAAACTTGAATTTTTCAATACTGTTAAAAATGGGGCTGACAGATTGCCGACAATAGGAGCAACGGGCCCAGTCTGTGTCCGGAGCCGCTGAATTAGCAATACCATACATCATACCATCTAATTAAATCAACCCGGAGAATGAAATTAGTTTTCTGTGAGTGAAATGGCCTCGGAAAGAGCTCTATTAAATGAACTGGAGAGCATTAATTAAATAATTCACAGTGAGGGATTTTGCATTTACACAAAAATTGTGCACTTAATTGTCCATGCTGTATTACAGATCTGGCCTTATGTTAACAATGTGTCGAAAACACACTTATTGGAGCCTATCAGGAACAGTTTAATGCAAACGCAGTCTGGAAAGTTTTATGGGTCGGACCAGCATCTGGACTTGAACCCAAGACCCAGTATCTGGAGTCACCTGGACCTCATCCGGAGCCCAACAAGGTAGTTTCCCCTGGCAGAGTTGGGAAGGCTTCCGTCCTGTGATGCAATGCTAGCAGATTGGCTTGGTAGTCTCTTGGGGTGTCCTGGGATGATCTCTTGGTTAATTGGCAACTCGGCAGCTCCCTTGGCATCTTGTGGTGTCTGTAGGTATTCAGCTGGGAGAATCAATTTCCTTTTGATTTTGTTCCCCTTCGGAATGTATTAGCCAGTTAAATGGACTCACTCATGTAAACCCAAGCATATTTGGACGCACTGAAGGAAAAAGTGAATTTAGATACAATATGTTAGAGAAACCAGACACCATCCTTCTTAGAATTGTGGATAGCATGGTTGAAAGAGACCATAAAAGTCATTTCATTCAACCTTCCTCCTCACAGGCAATGCTTGACTCTCCTCCCTAATATTCCTGCTCACACCCGGAGCAGAGACACTGAGCTGGAGCCAAGGAGCTCTCTCTGTCATGGGCACCCTGGGCATTACCAGGCAGAGCTATGCTGAGGCTGTCTGGGTAGCAAAGTGGACAGAGACAGGGAGAGTAGCATAATGGGGTGGATTCCTGGGTTCCAATACCAGCTCTCCTTGCTTCCGACTCTATGACCTTGGCCAAGAGACTGAGTGCCTTCCTGTCAGATTTTCAACTACTGAAACGAGTGTGATACTAATACCCAGCTCATACCATTGTTGGGGAGGGGGTTAATAGAGTTAATAAGTGATATTGGGTTGCAGGTGTAGCTTAGTGGTAGAGTACTTGCTGTGTGTGTGTGTGTGGGTGTGCACACGCGCGCGTGTGTGTTACATAACTGTTATGTGGCATACTTTTTAAATTACTTGGCCTCTCCTTTTATTTTGATCATTTGAGACTAGTAATAGCTTGATTACTAAAAATCTTACTGAAACGTTTCTTTATCCCTGCCAGATGTGGTGGCTCGAGTCTGTAATCCTAGCTACTTGGGAGACAGAGATCAAGAGGTCATGGTTTGAGGTCGGCTCTGGGAGAAAGAGTTTATGGGGCACCATCTCAACCACTGGCCTGGTGTAGTGGTTCATGCCTCCTGTCCCAGCTTCTAGGTAAGCACAGCGACTTGGCACAGTGGAGCTGTCATCCCCTGTGAGAGGGCAAAGTACAAGGAGAAAGATCACAGCCCACGCTGGTCCAGGCATAAATGAAGACCCTGCCTTGAAAATAGCCAGCACAGAGAGAGGCTGGAGGAGTGGCTGAAATGGTACGGTGCCTTTCCAGGAAGCTTGAGGCCCTGAGTTCAATCCTCAGTATTCCCCCAAATAATGGTCTTTACTTTTAATTTCATTCATTCATTAGCTAATCAATTAAACCTAATGTTTTTCTGGTTTATCTTAAATTTCAGACTTGTAGAAGTGTCAGCTAGGAGTGGCAGACAAACGGCTATAACCCCAGCACTTGGGTTGTGAAGGCAGCACAGTCTTGACTTTGAGGCCCACCTGGACTATGTAGTGAACACTTACCTTCAGGATCCTTTTAAACATGTCCGCACTTTGGAGCCCTTTTGCATATCCTCCATGCGCACATTTGCAGGGGGCTTGGGTGCTGGGGGCTCTGCTGAACAAGAAGGACAGAAGTCTTTATAGACCTTGTATTCTACCTTTCCTTTGTGTGTTGTTGTTGCTTTTTGGGCCAGTCATGAGGCTTGAACTCTGGACCTGGGCACTGTCGCTGATCTCTTCAGCTCAAGGCTAGCGCTCTACCCCTTGAGTCACAGCGTTACTTCCTGTTTTCTGGTGGTTAATTGGAGATAGGAGTCTCACAGACTTTTCTGCCCAGGTTGGCTTTGAACCTGATCCTCAGATCTCAGCCTCCAGAGTAGTTAGGATGGCAGGCGTGAGCCACCGATGCCTGGCTTACCTTACCTTTCCTTTTAATTGTACCAAACATGTTTCCCAAGTCCTTAAACCAGTGAAAACTTAACAAGAAACTCTTGTAGGATGACAAAGTGGAAAGGTGATGCAATAATCGCTGGACGGCTATGGGCTGGGTTCCAGGCCTGTCTCTAGCTCCATCTCTCTCTAGTATCTGGTACAGACCAGTGCTGGATTCGCACATGATGTGTGCCTATCTTCCCATGTGTTTAAAATCCTCTCTAGCTTACCTGTAACACCTAACACAATGTAAATGCTATGTAAACAGTGGTCACCCTGTGTTGTTTGGTGAGTCATGACAAGAAAAATAGTGCAATCCTTTCTGAGTATTTTCCATCTGAGTTGGTTGAGCATCCCCTGTGATCCTCACTCTGACTCAGGCATCTGACAAGGCCCAGTTTTCTTTAGCAAAGGAGCAAGGAGGTCAGGGCCAAGCGTGACATCCAGTTTGTATCTTGGCTCTGTGATCTGCTGCTAGCTTGGGTAGTCAGGGAAGTTCCCTCCACAGGTGGGTAGCGGGGAGTCCTAGGGGGACCGTGAGGTAGGTTTGAGGTGAGAAGGGCAACGCAGAAGCAGCGTGCCGGGTAGGCCTCCATCGTACATCGCTCCGAGGATGCGTGGACCCCCTAGAGCCTTGGGCTGGCAGCTCTCCCGGCCCCGTGACTGAACTTCCACGCAGCATAGACATGCCTTGACCTCTCCGTTAGGGACACATGCCTGGGCTGCGAGTCCAGAGCGTAGTAAGGAAAACACGCCATGACAGGGAGAACGCGGGCCCCAAACTGAGAAGTCTCCTGATCCTGCAAGCCCCGCTGGGTTCCTCCAGCCAGTGGCCAGTCACCCTTGGGCATTGGCTCAAATGGTGTTTTCCTGATAGCAGAACAGCAGAAGGTTCTTTTTGTGGGAAACTTCCCTGGTCTGGAGCAACTCTTGGGCTTGCTCTTTTGCATACAGAGCTCTCATTATCCATGCATGAGGCTCTTGGGAAGATAGGAGGGTCACGCTAGTCAATCATTTGCACCATTGCCTTTAATATGAGCTGGATTTAGTTTATCCATAAAGGCCCACCTCACACGGGAGAATTCTCCCCATAATTGGAACAAGTTGTGTGCAAGCTCTCCTCTGGAATGTGTCATCTGTCTGTCTCCTCAGGTGATCAGTGAAAAGCCCTGTGCTTTTCCATTTGCAGAGTGGACATTTCTCTGGTTCTCTCTGATTCTTTCCAAGAAGCCCGGCCCTATCTGGGGGCATCTCTACAGCCCCGGGTGGACATCTCTGAATACAGAAGCTGAATACAGAAGGTCTCCTTGGGGATGCAGGTGGCAGAAACAAAAGAACTTTGGGGTCAGGAATAATAAGCTCGCCATTATCTTGCTGCTGGGCGTGCTGGGGCTCCAGGGCTGGACCTGGGAGGGAGTGTTGGAGCTGACCCAGCAGAAGAGCAGTGCACCTGGGTTTGAATCCAAGCATCTCATCCCAGGTCCTGCTGCAGCCTGACACCATGACAAACGCACAGGCTTCTGGTTTCCAGACCTATGACGGAAGCTCAGGGGAAGTGACATCACCCAATCCGTTCCCACAGCCAGAAGAGGCACCTGCACCCACACTCGGGCCTCCATGGGTCTCCCGGCATTCACCCGCAGAAGCCCAACCCCAACGCAATGGCGTTTACAGAGGCGCCATTGGTGGTGACTCAGTTCTGAGGGGGGAGCCCTGTGAGCTCTGGGCTCCCCTCCTGCCAACTGAGCACACAGGGGGAGATAGAGATCTACATGCCGGAAGTTGGCCCTCGCCAGATGTCCGACGTGCTGGCAAAATTCTCTCTCAAACTCTCAGCCTCCACAACAGCGAGGGGTTATTTTTGTTGTTGCTGTTGTTTTTTTGGCCTAAGCCAACGAGTCTGCGGTATGCTTGTTATAGCAGCCTGAATTGACTAAGACACCCGGCTTTCGGTACTTTTCTGCTGTCTTCCTATCTTGCCAACCTCTCAGATAGGCCCCTCCTCTGGCCGCATCTCCTGAACCGCTGTTGTGGACCACCCTGCAGACTCCAGTGGGAACCTGTAAGAGCATCACACAGACAAAGCCAAAACCAAGGGTGACAGGCATTTGGGCGGGCTCCTTGAATGGTGGTCCCCTGGAGTGGAGCAAGGGCCCCTGCCCCTGGGAGTCAACCTTACCTTATTCTTCTAGTGCTCCTGTCACCAGGTGTCTCTTTTCCCCAGCCCTGGGGCCAGGGAGCAGAGCCTCATCCCTCTTTCTGTTTCCTCTGAGCGAGTCCCCATGGCTTGGGCAGTGCAGGTTGGCTAAGGCCAGACAGAGGAATGAAAAAAATGCTCTCTGCCACCAAGCCCAGTTTCCATGCATATTGCTCTGTTGCAAAGTTCTCCTTTGAATGTCAGACTCGAAATATAATCTCCTCCCTATAACAAATTCTCATTTTTCCTCAAGGAAGTGGTTCATGCAGGCTAACAAGAGAGAAGGCCAGAGAGTCAGTAGAAGTAAGGTGAAACTCACATTTATATTAATCTGGGACAAATTTTTTTTTTTACCCTATTACTTACGTATTATCTATTTACTTATCAAGTCTCATATCTCATGCTCACTATTTAAAAGCTATAAGAAATAAAGCCAGAAGTTGGCTTTAATCCTAGCTACTCAGGAGACTGAGGTCTGAGGATCATGGTTCAAAGCCAGCTCAGGCAGACAAATCTGAGAGACTCGTCTCCAATTAACTAGCAAAAATCCAAGACTGGAAGTATGGCTCAAGTGGTAATGTGCCAGCCTTGAGTGAAAGAAACTGAATAAGAATGAGAGGTCCTGAGTTCAAGTCCTAGCTAGTACCTGCACAAATAGTTGTGTGTTTTTTTTTTTTTTTTGTGTGTGTGTTTTTTAACAAAAATACTAAGTTAAAAGAAGAAAATGGGGCTGGGTATGTAGCTCAGAGGTAGAATACTTGCCTAACATGCTACAAGGCCCTGAGTTTAATTCCTCGAGCCTCAAAACTAAACCTTTAAAGAAAAAAAAATAAAACTTAACACTATTCTACCAGCCAGAATATTCCTGTGAACACTTGGGTATATTGCTTTCCAGATTTTTCCTAAGCTTCTTGTGTAAAGTATGTTCTTCTCAAAATGATATCAGGCTCTGAATATTGATTTATAGCTCACTTTTTCTTGTAAACAGTTGGGAGCTTTTGGAATGTCTTGCTTCTGGGATGGCTCGTCACCATTCTTAAATTCTTAATGGCTCCTGAGTGCCCAATAAAAAAGTGGACGTACATATGTATATATGCCCTCAAACGGCTTAGCCAGCATCTGTGTTCGGCTACGAGGAGGAACCCAGCTCTTTCCACTGCGTGTAGGGTGACATCCATGCGATCGAGGGCCAGGACAAGAAGGGGAACACCTGAGTTTTCTAACATCTGATGTGGCGTGGGCAGAGAGGACTTGTAAAGCACAGACTTGCCTTTTTTCACCTAGCTGTTTTTCCTGGCTGTTTGTTATCTTGCATCATGTATCTCAGAAAGCCCACTTTTCTCTCCTTTTCCATTTTCTTGGGTTTCCTCATCAGTGGCTTGGATTGGGAGATTGTCTCTCTTCCACCCATTCTCTTGCTTCATGAAAACCTGGTTACATCTTTCTGTCTTATCTCACAGTGTTTATTTATGGTTCAATGTTTATGATGAGGATTTAAATGTAAAGTCTTCTTCTTTGAATCTAGCGGATCTTAAATGGACAGGAAGCTGAACACATGGCACAGTGAAGAGGTAAGCACCTATTATTTTATGTCAAATTTTGTTTCAGTTAGCTGTTGCTGTGTAACAAACCACCCCGAATGTAATGGCCTCTACTAACCCAATTGCTGCTTTGTCAAGGTTCTGTGATGGACTCGGTGATTCTCTCACTTGCACCATGTTGTCTGGCTCACTGGGGTGTCTGAGAGCTCAACGTGGTCTTACTGGCATCCCTGGGATGTCAGAGCTGCTGGCTGGGTGCCCTGGGCCTCCCGGTGGCTGCTTTGGCTCCCTGGAAGCATGGTGGCTCTAAGGCAAATCAGACATATGGGCAAAGGAGGAACCCCAAAGATACTTCATGACCTCCCCTTCAAAGTTCTGCCACTTTTTGTGCACCAGGCCTGTCCAGGTTCAAGGAGAGGGCAAGTGGATATCAGCGCGTGATACGTATGTGGGAGATGGAGGTGGTGAGGTCACACTGCAAAAAAAAATCAAACAAAAGGGGACACGGCCTTGCTTTGGAAATGCAATTTGCCACACCCTTCCCTCTGGCTTCAGAAATTCGCATCCTTTCCACACGCAAAAAAAAAAAAAAAAAATCTAGTCACTTCTTTTTTTTTTTTTTAAATGTCTGTTCTCCTCGTGGCCCCAGACTCAGGCTGGGATCCATTTCCCTGACCAAGCCACACACTTGCTGAGAAGATTCTGGTGGTGATCCCTTGGTGCAGGGACCTGCCGTCTATAGGAAGAGGATACGATGGACTACAGTGAGGCTGGGATTGGATAACACGACCCATTATGATAGCACTCTGTGATTACTCTTGTCTTCTGTTGGTCCTGCAGAGAGATACAAGGGAACACAAAAGGTCATCTTTGTTTGGGTCCTGGGCACTGATCTGGTGGATTTGCACCAAGGTGAATTTGAGACCCAAAATTCACACCAGATTTGCTGCTATTATGTATACGAAAATGTCTTTTATTTTATAGGACCAATGACTTTGGGTTGCTCGATTCAGTGGGCACTTCTTAGCTCATTTAAATTTAGCAACACAAAGGCTGAGCTCCACCGTCAGTAGGCCAAGAAGCCACCTTTCTGTAAAATCAAGGGTCAGAAGACATCCGCATCTGGTGATGTAGACATGTGCGATTTGATATCTATTCACAGAGCAAGAATAGGGAGTAAACAGGTTCTCTGGTTTTCAGGCTCTGAGGACTGTCTCGGCCCCGCCAAGAGTGAAAAGAAATTACCACAGCAAGCTTATCACCAAGTATGTCAGATTCCACCCACGCACAATAGCACACATCTGTATTATTAGATATTGTAGAGGTGTAGATTTGGGAATTGGGTTCCAAGCCAGTCCCGGCAGAATGGCTCTTGAGAAGCTGCACGTGGTGGTGCCCACCTATCATCTCAGTTGTGACTCGAATAGTCCGAGCATGCTCCCTGGCAGGAAACAAGACCTTATCTCAAAAAATAACCAGGTGTGGCTCCGTGATAGAGCGTCTACCTAGCAAGCACAAGGTTCTGAGTTCAAACCCTACTATCACCAAAAAAAGAGAAAAAGATCAGATACCAGTGGCCCGAATTCAGATGCAATCTTCTTCATAAAGTGGAAATCCAGTGTTGTAGGTGGCCCCGGGCTATCCTAAGATCTGAAGGACAGACACTTGGTCAAGGTCCTGGGTGACTTAGTGTCAGAACCAGGGGGCTCTCTGGTCCTTGGTTCAATTGTCAGTTGAAACAAACGCTTGCTGTCCGCTCTGAACGTGCTCCTGGCACTTGCTGTAGGCCAGGCCCGGTTTAGGTATGAGGACCATAGAGTCAGACAGGTGCACTGTGCTCTGACAATGCGGTCCCCGCTGTGTGCATGCTACACCTTATGGAAACTTGTCCCTGCAGGGCCCAGCGTGAACGACATTGCTTCCAGGGCCGCGAGGGAGTGCAGGTGTCGACGCGGTCCCATGTGTCTGGCTGGGCTCCACTGCAGGGGTGCAGAGCAACGGGTGGGGTGCACAGTCCAGGATGGGGCGCATGGTCTGCTGCCATGCTGACTCCGGCCCCTACAAAGTGAACGAGGGTCCAATGGCCGAGAGGACCGGTATCTGCGCCAGCGTCTTGAAAAAGCCAAAAATAAAAATCAATATGTGTAAAATGAGGCTGTGGAGCAAGCCCGGGACCACGAGTAATTGCAATCTGAATCCTGGCTGCCGTGACAGCCCGGAATAGCCCAGACGGCAGGCCCGCTCCGCTCCCGCTCCGGCGAAGGCTGGGGGTTCAGGGCGTGACGACACCGGCTTGCCCGTAAGAAAATGTATTCACTTCGGATCACCCTCCCCGAGTCTTTGCTTAACATGTACCCATTTCCCCCTCCACTGTGTCAGAGAAAGGGCCACATCATAATTGTGTTTTTAGAAATGGGAAAGTAGCAGATGCAAGTTTAGTGAGTATTGAGTTTTAAACTTGTCGGGCTGTGATTTGTGGCCATGTCACGGCAAATATTTTTCAATGTCACCGCCTTAGCGGCGCTGTCACTGAGGCAGTCAGCTGGGGAATAGAGGGCCCAGCACTATGATCTCAATATTAATGGGCGCTGTTGAAAGTGGCAGAGGTGATAAAGTGTTGTTTAGTTATTGGTGCCATACTTTAGCTTCAGGACATTATTATAAAACGCAGTCTGTTTTTGTCAGATTTCAATCATAGCTTCAATAACACGTTTAGAAACTTGGAGTCTAGAAGCCCACATAACCATGGTATTTTTTTTTCTTCTTCTTCTTCTTCTTAAGCTTAAAGGAGTTTAGATTGTGACCCGAAGAGAAAGGCGATATGGAATTTGGATCTTCCTTACTTTACTAGCGATATTTCCTTCCTCCTTGATAGTTGGTGAAGTCACGTCCTTGCTTGCATTTCAGACGGGCAGGAGTTTAGATAGAGCTTAAAGGAATCAAGAGACTGACAGGCTCGTCCCCCGTCCTTTCCATACCCAGGGTCCCGGCGGGACGCAGGAGGCGGAATGTAGTTCAGTGAGCAGAGTCTCAGGTCATTCTAAGCCCTCCCCTGCCCCCGCCCCCCTGCAAATACTTTCCTGGACTAGTCCGGGAAGAGCAAGTTATGCAAAGTATATAATACTTTAAAAAATAATATCCTGTTTTGCAAAATTGAATTTCATTCAGGAAATAACAGGATTTCCCAGCGAGGCCTGAACCTCAGGGATGAGAGTTTGTTGGAGCATTTCCCACCCCTCCCCCCCCCCAACACCCACCTGTCATTACTAGTGCCTGGGTTTAAACTTATAATTAAAATAACCTTTAAAATTCAATTTTTATAGATGGAGGAGATAGCTTGATTTGAAACTATTCAATGCACACATTTTATGTAGCACTCACCCAAATCTATGGGACCCTAGAAAAACGGGAACATAAAACCAGATGATGAGAGTTTATATAGCTTTTAAATATCAAGCTGTCAGGCTTTGTGCCGGCAGAAATATTGTAATTGGACAAGAGTAAAGAAAGAGTTTATATTAGCATGGGGGGGTTTTTGAGTGAATCCAGACCAAGCCGAATATAATGGAGACTCCCTCCCCCTTCAGAGACAGACACCAAAGAAACTCTAGGTCCGAGCAGTCTGACCTCCCTTTCAGCGGAGATCCACTTGATAAAACAGACACAACCCCAATAAAATACCAACAATAGAAAAAAAGTAAATAGAAATCATATTAAGCAGTGGCGATATTGCCTGAATTGAAACAAAAATCAGGTCTAATAGCCTTGGTGGGTTTTAATATGGTCCCCAATCACATCACAATACAAGGCATAGCGTGGCATTTCTAAATAATGGTTATCGTCTTGAAATCTCCATGCCTAGTAGACAACTTGCATTATTTGAGGTTTGTGGTGTTTTCCCCCCCGCCCCAAGAACTCATAAATATTTAATGTCCAGGATGGAGGATGGGCTGGGGGAGGGGATGCGTGTGTAGGAAACAGGCTTTCCCTGTGTGACAGGCCCCAGCATTGTCTGGAGCTGGGTTTGGCCTTGGTGTGAGGATCTGAGATGGAACAGCGTGTGTCTCACCAGCATCGAGAGCCACCTGATGCCAGGGCCCCAGAGACGAGCCCAGATGGCAGGACAGACTGGCCCAGGTGTGCCCACACCTGGCTGCTCTGTCTCAGCAAAACTCGTCTCAGGCGCCTTTCCCCCGTGCCTCTTAGCACATGTGGGCACAATGGGACATGTCAGCTGTGTTCCGACGCCAGCCTGGGTTTCCAGAGCTGATAGAAAAGCTTGGCACAGAGAAAACCACACCAGCTTCCAACCACTGCCTACCTTTTCTGTTCCTCACCCAGATCATCGACACTTGATTGTTGTCTGTGGGTTCCTTAGGGAATGTTTGCATCCTTTCCTTTAGGCGAAAAATAGCCTGTACTTTCTTCAGGACAGAGTCTGTGTATACCAGGCAGGAGTTGAAAGTCTAGAAAGCAACATGGCCACAGAAGGACAAGGGAGGACAGAGAAAGACAGGTAATGAGAGAGAGGAGACTCACAGAGACAGACACACAGGGAAGGAGAGAGGAAAGGAGGAGAGAGTGGAAGAGAGGAGAAGAAAGGAGAAAAGAGAAGAGAGAGAGAGGAGGAGGAGGAAGGGGAGGGAAGAAAAGGGGGTGAGAGGAGAGGAGGGGAGGAAAAGGAGAAGGAGTACCATTAGGCATGAATGTGTTAAGTGCTTCCATAGTTCACCTCGGGTCTTCAAAGGACTAGAACTCCCCCCTCTCCGGTGCTTCAACATCTCCTGAGTACAGGGGGATGGGTGAGCTTCACATTCAGCGATGCTCAGATACAGCCACTATTCTTGGTGAGGGCACAATCAGGGATACCTCTGGCAGGAGTGGAGACGGCCAAAGAAGTCCCTAGTGCACACAGAGCTGCTGAACCAAGCTGTCAGCGAGCTCTGCTTGCCCTAAGTCCATCTGTGAGGATGCTAGGGGCAAGAACACTCTGCAGTGGGAACTTTCACCCCAAGCACAGTTGGCACTCCAAGGAGAAGCCTAGAACCCTTGATAAGGGTCTGGGGAGGAGAACGGTCCTGAGCCCCAGGAGAAAAGGGCAGGGATCCTCCTTGACTTTTCCAGTGGTCAGGGGGTCAGCGACTGGCCACACAGCCAGGACCCCCTCCAACAAGGAAGCAGCTTGCCCATTGTCAGGGCTAACAG